>NC_065544.1:1361277-1595864 GCF_932294415.1 Quercus robur | reverse complement strand
GAACATTTAAATCTATTACCGTTAAAATTTGATTTCCTGTGGTGGATTTCTCCACGGTTCTGTAAATAACGGTAGTATGTTATCCTATCTGGCATTAGAGAAGGTAGAAATAAAAGTGAGAGTTCATGGATAACGATTTCAATATTGCTCACAGTAGCACAATTACCATTTATATGTGGTAGATATATATATATATATATATATTTTTTTTTAAATTATGACACGCTTGCATTTACATGATATATGTCTATCAGTCTATATATTGTATTTCAAAAAGCATATGTTACAATGATGAATGATGTAAGATGTACTATAAGGTAAATATTGGTTGATTCGGGTTTGATCATGTGTACGACGTGTGGCATTGACCTTGCATTAAAAAAAAAAAAAAGCCTTCAATTCCAATACGAATATGCATTAAAAAAAAAAATCCTTCAGTTTTAGCATTTGCTTTTGCTTATCAAGTGAATTACTTTGGCATGTGATTATGTTGATTAATAATATGATTTCAACAAAGTAGCAAACCGTTTTTAGTAGTTTATGCTTGCATTGATTTCAAAGAGTTATACTCTCTGAAAAAAAAAAAAAAAAAAAAAAAAAAACAAGAAGCAAACAAACAAAACAAAAATCCCTAAGAAAAAGTGTATACATTTTTAATTCAGCTAAAAAGTATAGACAATTTAAAAAGTTTTTCGAATACTAGACCATATCTTTTAGAAGCCTGCAAATGAAGAAAGGGCAGCCTGCTCGATGCCTTATCAGAATGGAAAAGTATTTGTATAAATAAGGCATTTTCAATATGCTTTGACATGCACAAAAGCAACCGAAAGAGAGTAATGCTAAAATTCATGTCAAAGCGAAAGTTAAACATTATTCTCCTCCTTTTTCGGCTTCCCTATCTTTATTTACATAGCCTGTATATGCCAGCCTCCCACAACTATTCCCTTTCAATCCACTTCTTGGAAAGCTTCTAATTAAGCACAAGAGGCATGGATTTTGATGAAAATCGTCCAATTGTTTGTGACAATGGAACAGGCTCTGTCAAGGTTAGTCAATCCAGCAATTTTCCCCCCTGCAAATCTTCATTAATTATGTACTAACAGTTTGACTTCCCTTAATGCAGGCTGGGTTTGCTGGTGATGATGCTCCATGTGTACTTTTTCCTAGCATAATAGGTCGGCCAAGAAACAGGCATGCAATGATTGGCATTGGACAGAAGGCTATCTACTTTGGAGATGAAGCACAAGCAAGGCGTGGGATCCTCAGTTTAAGCTATCCCATTGAGCATGGAATAGTGAGAGATTGGGAAGCTATGGAGAGACTTTGGGAGCATACATTTGACAAGGAGCTCAGAGTCAACATAGAAGAACACCCCGTCCTCTTAACGGAAGCCCCTTTGAATCCCAAAACCAACAGAGAGAAAATGGTAGAAATCATGTTTGAGGCCTTTACAATCCCAGCCACTTTCATAGCCATCCAAGCTGTGCTGTCCTTGTATGCCAGTGGACGAACCACAGGTATGTAAAACTTATACCTCAAGGAAGGTTATTATGATTTTCATACCATAACCCATCTTTGACAATTGACAACTGATATTAAACTCATGTTTATAGTAATCTTTCAAGAAAGGGAGAAGTGATTAGTTCGGCCATTAGGAATGACTTTAGGTTTCTATATCATTCAAGATTCACTTGCTATATTATTACAACTGCACACATGCACCTGGTAGCACCTTGTCGGAGTTTATGTTCCAATTATACATTTAAGGATCTTTGACAGGAATGGTAATGGATTCTGGAGAAGGAGTGACACATGCAGTCCCAATATATGAGGGTTATGCACTTCCACATGCCATCCAGCGGCTTGATTTAGCTGGCAAAGACCTCACAGACTACCTCACCAAGATCCTAGCAGAAGAAGGCTACATATTCACAACATCAGCAGAAAGAGAGATTGTCAGGGATATAAAGGAGAAACTTTCTTATGTTGCAATGGATTTTGAGAAAGAACTTGGCGTGTCAAAGGAGAGCTCCGAGCTGGAGAAGCTATATGAATTGCCTGATGGGCAAGTTATAACAATTGGAGCTGGGCGGTTCAAGTGCCCAGAAGTCCTGTTTGATCCAAGAATAGTGGGAATGGAGTCCGGTGGTGTCCATGAGATTGTGCTGAGGTCAATCAGAAGGTGTGATATGGACATCAGGAGAGAGATGTTTGGTAATTTGGTGCTTAGTGGGGGCACCACTATGATACCAGGCCTTGCTGATAGGTTGGCTAAGGAGCTGAGCTCACTGGCACCTCCTGGGGTAAGAGTGAGAGTGGTTTCACCCCCAGAAAGAAAGTACAGTGTTTGGATTGGTGGCTCCATTCTGGCTTCATTAAGCACTTTTCAGCAGGTGCCTTTCTTTGTTATTCACATTTTAATTTTTCCTATAATTTTATCAATCTAAGTATTGCATATAGAATCCATTTTCTCAAGATATAGTTAGCTAGCATCATGCTTCCTCTGTAATCAACAATAAGCACATTAAGACATCTTGATGTATTTTTATATTTATTAGGAGAAGTCTACATTGTTTATTACTGATAGTTGGTATTGAGCTTGTGTTGCAGATGTGGATAACTAAGGAAGACTACATGGAGTCAGGTTCTTCTATTGTCCACATGAAATGTTTTTGAATAACGAAATACACTGTAAAATTTATTAGCAACGTGATGTGTTATACCATGTTGTATATACTAGAATGGATACGGAAGGGAAAACATAGAATAGGAACACTGAGAACACGAGGGTTATGTGGTTCAGCCTTATCGGCCTACGTCCATGGAGAAATCTCTTAAGGGCTACATCTTTATTATGTAAGAGTGTAATACAATACTTGTGTTACAATGAATTATAGGATGTGTATATATAGACGACTAAACCCTAAACTACCAGTACAAATAAGAGTGAGTTTCAGCCTATTACACTGGGCTAATATGTCTAATATATCTTTAACATTTTCAATCTCTCTATCTCTCAATAATGTATAGTCCTATTTCAAAAAATAAAATAAAAACGCATTGTCAATTTTTCAACCTCAAGTCAATAAAGATGCTGAGCAGTGACATATATATAGATTGACATTGATCCCCTTTTGCTTGCACACTCAAAAGGACTTAAGCCCCTCATTAGAAGTATCGAGACTAAAACTGTCTATAAGACATATTGGCGGTATGGATCATCATGCGAGTTAGACTTCGAATGCAATACTTAGAAGAGAGGGTAAAGACGGGAAAAAAGAAAAAAGAAGAAGAGGGAAGTTGTGAAACTATAAATAATAGTGTTTCTTTGGCTGTGAATTGTCAAATTAAAAAACGCACCAAAATGCCCTCTATTGACATTATTGTAAGAGGATATCTCAGATAGCAGGTTTACCAAACATTCCCAAAAATGCTTTTACAATAATTAAGTAAGACTCAAACCCGAGTGTTTCTGGTGCCACAACTCTGTGCACAACTTTGTGCACAAAGTTGTGTCACCAGAATTTTCCCTCAAACCCAGTTGCTCAAGACATATGGATTCTCATGTTGGGGCTGGTTGCACCATCAAATCAAGAATAATGAAACTCAATAACCTAGGGCTTAATCCATCATATAATTTTATTCACAAATTTTTAATTACCACATTTAACACCTTAAAATTTGGATTACAAATGATTAAGATTCCAATCTAAATTAATAGATTTTGCATTTTTGTGAACACACTTTCAGCTACAACTTTTTTTTTTTTTTTGAATTTTTATTTTGGTTAGAAATCCTAAATGTACTCTACCCCCCCGCCCTTGGTCTTGAACTGGAGGTGCCATCAGACTAATGATGTCTTGGCTTTAGCTACAACTTTGGTCTATGAAAATTAAAACAAACTATTGCTATATTTTGATCTCAAAGCTTGGTTTTAAATAAAATCGTTAAAAGGATCTAATATGACAATTGAAAATTTGTGATTTAAAATCGTGCCAATGAGTTATAACTCAATTAGTACTTCTCTCATAATAATTGCTTGGAGGGTGAGGTTATGGGTTAAAGACCTAATTGATGTGTATCTAACTAACCAATAAAAAAATATGTGAAATGCAAAATGGCCATTCTAGATTAAATTAATTTGCAATTAAAAAACTAAATAAATAAATAAAAGGCAAATTATATTTTTCTACCATAATCTTTTACCCCGATTACATGCAAACCCCTTGAATTATTAAAATGCACGATTGTCTATTCAAAGTTTAACTTTGTTTCAACATCTCCTCTTTTGGTGTTAAATATGACAAAATTTAACATTGCAAGACTAATTTACCCATTTCCAAAGTAGATGGCAAGGGGGTTAATTGGTATTTTCAATGCTATATTTTGTTCAACTTAACATCAAGAGTTTAAAATCAGCTTATTTTATTATTTAGCTTGTTTTTGCTTCTATTCAGTTTATTTTTATTACTATTTATGAGTCCCACTGTATTTTTTGATACTATTTATGAGTTTCACTGTACTATTTTAATTAATTTTTTACTTTTACTTATAGTATTTTTAACAAAAAAATATTCAATTTTAATTAAATAAGTTGTTCCCAAACAGACCTGTAATGCATTTTTAGAGTTGGAGGTGAAGTAATAGTTTAAGAGGAAAGTTAATAAATACCCAAAAGATAAAAGCGATTTTAATAAATTTTTTATGGAAAAAAAAATTACATAATTTTTAATATTCCCTATAAAAAATTAGTATCAAAACTTCCTTAAAATAATAGCCAAGGCTTGTTAGTTCTACTCCGTAATACATCTGCTGCTCTCGTTTCAACAAAGACATACATTTTTCAAAACTCAACTACTCCAAATTATGAAATTTTAATATAAAAAATACAAAAAAGTTTGGTGGCATCCAGGCGACGACTTTTGCAACAACGGTGTACAATATATTCAAGATAAAGTGTCGGTAATAGTCAGTTGGGGCTTTATGTTATATAAGGTTAGGTTGATCTGAATTGTGATCAAAGAGTGCGATTAAGGCAAAACAAAGGAAAGCAAACATGGGTTCATCATCAGAGATTATAGCCAAGTTGAATCTGGCTGCCCACCAAGAAGGTGGGTTTTACTCTGAAACTTTCAGAGATAACTCTATCGTTCTCTCCAAGTCTCAGCTTCCCCCTCAGTGTAAGTTACGATAGAAGAACATATATTTATTTATATGTGATGATGATGATGAATCCTATGTTGTTTTGTATATAAATTTTGTTGTTCTTATAATGATTTCAGATAAGGTGGAACGCGCAGTGAGTTCGTGCATTTACTTTTTGCTACCGTCTGGGAGTGTGTCTAGCCTCCACCGTATACCATGTGCAGAAACATGGCATTTTTATGTGGGAGAACCTATCACGGTATGCACTCACCCTAAACCAATGCATAAAGGGAAAAAAAAGGTGCTAAATTTACTACCAGTTTTACTGCAAAATATTATAAATTGGCGATTGTTGTTGTGGGGGGCAAAAATAAGTCAAGGCAAAAACGTGTCAAAGTTGCTACTTTGAAGAAGTGGGATGCCAATCAACCTTTAATACCCTTATTTAGATGAGAAGAAACTGACTGGAATTGATTAAATTAACATTAAGTGTAATTATGCGAGTGTTGGTGAAAGATAGCCTCAAATGGCTTGTATTGAGCTCCTCAGGTTTAGTCTAAGATAGTGATTACAATTGTTCTTAGGTTACAAGAGTGAATCTTTTTCTCCCCCTTGCTGAGGGGCTTCTTTGCCTTATATAGTCATCTAAGTTGTATCTTAGCCCTCCATTTGGAGGGTCAGGGTTCAATTCCCTTGATACTTATTTCATCAAGGCCTTACTAGAAGGCTTTTACACTAGGCTATGTGCTGTGTTGACATTATTCAAGGGTCATTTCCTCATTAATGCAACCAGCTAAGTGGATTCAGAGCATCCTCCTTCTTAACCTCAGTTTGTGCTTGACGGCCATTAGCATTGGTTCTCGGCCCCTGAGGACATGTTGGTATCATCGGGGTCCTCAGGCGTTATAGTCTCCCTGTACCTACAGTGGATTGCTCATATTTTCCCGAGGATTTATTGTCGGTGCATTCCGAGGTCCACACTCTTGGCATTTTCCTTGGTCCGTCTGTCCATATTCTCAGATTCTTGTCCTTCCACAATTGTGATTGACTGGTACTGAAAAATATAAATAAGGGTAAAGATTGGGTCTAGTGCTTAGTGCACTAGACCCGTTGTGATGATAACATGTCTACTTTTGGTTAGGTGTCGCCATTGCAATGGGTCCAATACACTAGACCTGAGCCAAGTCCTATAAATAAATATAAATTAGTACAATGAGGTGTAACCCAACCCATCTTTACCAACATTTTCAGGGGGATTTGATTAGTTCAATGTGGGTTGCTTCAATGCAGAAACAGCTAACCAGTTGGGCTGTTCATTGAAATTGAACATAAGCTGAATCATAACCTTCAATCATGTATGGATGATGTGGAGACTGGAGAGGCATCTTAGAAATTTTGATTCAGTCAAGGATGGCTAATTGATATTCTCTGTTGAATCATATTATGCTCCATTATTGGATCCACCCCTAGGTTTTATATATGAAAGCTTGCATTGTTCCTTAGCTTTAGATGGTTTTGATTGATCATGTGAAAGATTACACAGTAATATTAAACGTGTCACAAACTGCACTATATATCTATGTGCATATATACCTGTGTGAGGCAAATGTCGCATTATGTGTATTCTGTGGTATTGTAGTGCAAAATTGTGTAACTGCTTTGGTTGCTGAAAATGCATATGAAACACTCAAAGCACTCATGTCATGAGATCCCTTGTTCTTTCTTTTGTTCTTGTATATGTAGATGTTGTGTTTTAGCATGGTCTTCATAAAATTGTCATTGAAAACGACTGAAACATGAAAAGTACTCATAAAGTTGTGTTTAGTTCATCTCTTAGTTGAAGGATTGCATTTCAAGATTGATCACATGTTTTGCTTAAACACCTAGTACTAATAGAAAATCTGTACGACTTTCAGTCATGCAACCCTCCTTCCCAATGTAATTACTCTGTTTCTTTTTTAACATTTTTTTCCACCACCATATTGATATTTTCTTCCAGGTAGTGGAATTCAATGACAAAGATGGGCAAGTAAAACTAACCTGCCTTGGACCCAATCTTCTTGACAATCAGCAACCGCAGTACACAGTACCTCCAAATGTGTGGTTTGGTTCTTTTCCAACAAAGGACATCAGCCTTTCCCCAGATGGGACAGTGCTCAAAGCACCTCCAAGGGATAGTGAGACTCACTTCTCTCTTGTGGGCTGCACTTGTGCACCTGCCTTCCAATTTCAGGACTTTGAACTGGCAAAACGCTCAGAACTTGTTTCACTCTTTCCGAATAGTGAGGCCCTCATCTCTTTGCTCACCTTCCCTGAATGAAGAGAGGTCAAGTCCGATTTTCACTGTAACATGGAAACATTAGGCTTGCACTATACATTCAATGCGTTGAATGATAATTTGAGCAGATGTTTTATGAACCTCTTTGTTCAACTTTTGTGTGTGTTGTATTAAATCATAATAAAATTAACATGCTTAGTTTCTTGAATTTTCTTTATCTGGTTAAATCTCATGTGGTAAGAACTTCATTGCATACAAATATTCAATGCTATTTTCAGCCAGGAAAAGGGCCAAGAAGCTGGGCACTAAGGATCAAGAAATTTACACCCTGCAGAAACCCGGTAGCCAACACTAAATTTCACGTCTAACAAAACAGTGGTGAGCTATCTGCAGCAAGCTCCCAATGAAGCACCACCTAGACCGTTTCTCACTCAAATCTGTTTAAATAAAACCCATAATCATAAGCATCTTATTTAACCAAAGACATCAGTAACTCAAGAATGCTGTCAAAACAATTATACCATCATAAACATGTTATGAGTAATTATTAGGCATTCTTGAAGTAGAGCTAAAATATTGGCCCAAACCTTCACTCTATGAACTAGGCCTCACCAAAATTTCATTTAAATCTATAACGCTTCCATGTCGGGTCAGGTCGGGTCGGGTCACAAACTAGATCGAACACAAAACCAAACTCCACATAGCCCAATAGATGGATCTAATTTTTATAAGTTCATTAATGAAAAAGATTTTATCTTATTAACTCAAATAATATAATTTCAAAAATAATTTAGTTATTACTTGTTTTCATAGATTTGTGAAGGGATAACAAAATTTAGTACTATATACGAAAAAAGAATAAGTTAATCAAGTAATTTGTGAGCAAGTTCGAGCTTGTTAAACAAACGAATGAACCAACCTTGAATATATAATCTAGTTTGGTGCTAAACTTTAACTCAACTTGTGTTTGAAATAAAATTAATGAACAATTCCAAACTTCTAAAACTTGGTTTGATTCAGCTCGTTTCATTTACAACTTGTTTTGCATAAAGTAGCAAGTTAGAATGAACTACGCTTAAACGCCTAAAACTAATAGAAAATCTATACAATTTTCAGTCTTGCAGCCCTCCTTCCCACTGTAATTACTCTTTTCTTTTGTAACATTTTTTTCCACCACCATTGATATTTTCTTTCAGATAGTAGAATTGAATGACAAAGATGGGCAGGTCAAACTAACTTGCCTTGGACCCAATCTGCTTGACAATCAGCAACTGCAGTACACAGTGCCCCCAAGTGTGTGGTTTGGTTCGGGTCCTTTACAACAAAGGACATCAGCATTTCTCCAGATGAGACGATGCTTAAAGCACCTCCAAGGGATGTTGAGAATCACTTCTTTCTCATGGGCTGCACTTGTGCACCTGCCTTTCAGTTTCAGGACTTTGAACTGGCAAATCACTTAGTGAGGTCCTCATCTCTTGCTTTCATTCCCTGAATGAAGGGGAGGTGAGTCCGATTTTCAGTGTGACATGGAAACATTAGGCTTGCACTTCACATGCAATGCCGTGTTTAAATAATGATCAGAGCTGATTTCTCATGAACCTCTTCTGTGCAACTTTCAGATTTGGTGTATGTTGTATCAAGTCATAAAAAAAGTTAACAATACTAAGGGTCTGTTTAGGATCCACTTATTTTGCTGAAACTGAAATTTTTTTGCTAAAAGTACCGTAAATAAAGGTAAAAGTTAGCTGAAATAATACAGTGAGATCCATAAGTAGTACCAAAAAGTGCAGTGAAGCCTATAAATAGTAGCAAAAATAAGCTAAATAGTAAAATAAACTGGTTTTTTAATTTAGAGCCAAACACACACTAAATGACCGTTTGGATTACGCTGAAATGAAATTTTAGTGCGTTTGCGTCTCTATCAGTGAGTCCCGTGCACTGTTCATGGGACCCACAAGTTGTCTAATTCAGCAACATTTTCATTAAAACTGGCTCCCACGACACTATTCAGAAATTATTTTGCTACAGTATTTTCAGTTTTTAGTTTTCAGCAATAAACGGTATCAAAACAGAACCCTAGTTTTCTGAATTATTTTTCTAGTTAAATCTCATGTGTTGAAAAACTTAGAACTTGATTGCATACAATGCATTTTCCTGTAAGAAAAAAGGATCAAAAAGCCATCCACAAAGGACCCACAAAATTCACACCCTACACAAACCTGGTAGCCAACACTAAATTCCATGTCTAACAAAGCAGTGGTGTCCTATCTGCAACAAGCTCCCAAAGAAGCACTAGCCAGATTGTTTCTCATTCAAATCTGATTAAATAAAACCCATGAGCATCTTATTTCACCATCAAGATATCTGCAACTCTACAATGCTATCAAAACAATTAACCATTATGAGTAATTATTAGGTATTGTCGAAGTATAGCTGGTGTGGTACTCCTCGCCAATAGGTGCAAGTCATTTGATATATAAAAAAAAATGGCACTCATTTTATTTTGGGTTTACCTAATAATTTTCCACATCTTACCATTGATCATTAACTGAGAAAATATCAGTATAGGACTCAACTGTACCATTGATCGTTGACTGAGAAAATATCAGTATAGGACTCAACTGTACGTTCTATAATTAACTAAGGGGGACAGCAATAAAGCTTATAAGTTATGACTTAATTGTTTCCACGACATTGAACATTGAACCAATGAACAGCAGTGTCTCTTGGACTGGAAAATCCTACGCCTTAAAACATTGGAATTGACAAGAATATCAAGCATGCCAAAATAGCGCATAGCAGCAATAGTTACATAAAGAACCAGCTGCATGAAATTATAAAGTGAATAACAAGAATAACCATCTTACACATGAAGTGAAATGATGACACCATAAAAAACGCGGTGCCAAATGAGCAACTCTTAATAATTTCAGACAAATTGTGTTTGATAGATAAGAAAAACCAAATGTAAGGACTACAAGAAACCAAATAGGGGGGAGATGAAGCATCATTGCCTCTAAGAGATCCAAAACTTGACTTCCCTCCTAGCCTTGGTGAATTAGGTCCTCATAACAGTCGCAACTGTTCTTTTGCTGCCCCCTCCAGAAAGACGGTGTAAATCTGGTAAGCTTAACCTGCATCGTTCATATTTAGGTCACAGCCGCACTAATATTTGCGGACAAGGCATGACCTCATACCATGGCAGTATCAGTCAGTCAAAATCAAGGAACTCCATTCTTTTTCTCATGGAGCCCTTCAGATCTGTAGCATCCCTTTCTGCTTTCTGAGCCTGGAGAGGGAACATGCACTTGAGTAATTTGAAAGTGCAAAACACAAAAGCAATGAATTCTCATCCAACTAATCTTAGAAGTGCAGTTAAAGGATTCCACTCTTTAACCACATCAACACTTTTATAAATATATACTATATATATATATATATATATATGCATTGTGGGGGCTTATAGGTGAAATTTTTTGGAAAGTGGTTTCAACATTTGTAATTGGAGACTTTTGACTCAAGTGGATTACTGCCAAGACAGACCATATGTATTGCTGTTCTGCTGCTGCATATCTTTACAAAATATGCAAAATTCTCATTATCTTATTATTGGATTATGGTGAAGGCAATTTTACAAGAAAACAATGAATTAATTACATGTACACAGGGCTAATGTGTATAGATTGGAATCAATGTTCAGTTTTCAAAGCAACCAAACACAATATACTACCAGAAACTTACCCTTTTTATCTCTGCTTCTGACACACGAGTCATATTAGGGGGAAGCTCTTCCTTATCCAAGTCCTAAAGAATGAGATGTAAATTAAGAAAATCAGAGGCTAAATTTTGCAGTAGTTGTTAACAACAGACAAGTCTCACAGCGTAATAAAGAAAACATTATACCAGCTCTCCAATTAAGACAACATTCTCCCCACGGATTACATATAGACCCAAGGGGATGTCACAATAAAGTTCGCCAACAATAACTCTATCACATGCATCTTGAAGAACAACATTAGCTGTGAATATGGAAGAGTACTAGAGTAAATTAAGGCTCAAAAAGAAACAGAAAGCATAAAAAACATTAGAACTTAGCATGCTATTTGGATATTTTACCAAATTGATCAAAAGAACGTAGTATCCCCATGAGCTTTCGACCATCTCTCAACAAGACCAGAAGTTTTTCTGCAAGATATTTGAAGTTTAAGCAAAATAATTTATAAAAAAGAGATTTTCTGATATCAATTAGATTGAATCTATGATGAATTCTAGATGATGCAGTTACAAAATGCCTTATTTGTACAATTGTTTGATTTCATACCAATGAAAAAGAAAAGAAGGGGGGGGGGGGGGTGGGAGAAGGGGTGGCTCACATAGAAACAACAGTGCTTGTATGGGTTGCATTGAAACAAAAGCAGTAAATGTGCAAGAATTTCAACATTGGGCAATAGATTTTTATTATAAAATTTGGTGAGTTTAGACATTGGCAAACGTTAAAGAAGAGCCTACCATAGCACCAATCACAAGCAGCTGTGTAGTGGAGCCCTCAATGTCTGTTTGAGGGAAATAGATTCCAAGAGTTAAACTTTGTTAAGCTTGACTAAGTGTAGATGCTCCTAAGGCATCTAGGTCCAGGTCGAGGTCAATTACTACTGAGTAGAATTATGAGAAGTAGTTAAAGTTTCTTCATATTCATACTCTGCAGGTTTTTCAATTATAGAAATAGCATACCACCAAATGAGGTTACGAGTGCTTTCAATGGGCTAAAGCAATCATCCTTGAATTATTTTTTCATTATGTTGAAGGTCATAATTTTAATGTCATTAGTTGAATTATAAAAGGAAGTCAACAACAAATGAAGCAACCATCCTTGAATTATTGTTGTATTATGTTGAAGATGATAGTTCTAATGTTATTAGTTGAATTATAGAAGGAAGTTAAGTTATGCCTAAATCTTTGAATTCAGGAGTTATATAACAATGCCTTAGTCCCAAAACTTTTGGGTCTGTTATGAATCCTCAACACACTAAATAGGTCAGCCACATGTATAGGGCCACTCCAATATCTATAATGGATCCATTCATTAAAACAAAAATGACTAAATTTGACGCTTGCCTACACACACACACAAGAAGGGGGGGGGGGGGGGGCTCTTTTTCCAAAATTAAAACACTGATAGAGATGTCAGACCTATACCACAATTGTTCATGGTTTTAGTACTACTTCGAAAACTCAAAATTGCTATAGCTACTATACAGACACTCCAAAAACGAGGCTTTTATTAATGGAAAAAGAAAAAGAGAAAGGAATTCAAAGTTAAATGATATCTTAATCAACCACAAAACATATCACAGCCCCCTCATATCCAAAATTTAGTTATAAAAATAAATAAAAAAGAATCTCTAAATCTAACAGTAACTAAATACATAAACATATTTCATTGAATTTTATAAAGCAAACTGCAACCATATAAATAACAATTGAAGGAAAAAACTTTATAAAGATATCAAATTTCCAGAAATACATACAAAACAAATGTTAGTAGCAAATCATCAAGCAACCCATTTGCATTTGGCTTCAAATTCAACCTTCAAACACATATTCACACAAATCCAGAGAGAGAAAAAGAAGGAAAAAGATAGATTACTGTCAAGATAGCTAGCAAGAGAGGTGGAGAGCAAGATATCATCAGGGCCAGCCCACGACATGGAGCTTCACTCACTCTATTTCTATGACTTGAACAAATACCCAACACTCTTCCAATTCCAAAGACTCCTCAAATTGCATTGGCTTCCCAAAACCAACCCCTCAAAAAGTCTCACACTCACAAACACGAAACGAAACTCGAACCTCCACAAAAAACCCCCCAACCACACACCCAAATTCAACACAAACCCAACTCTCAGATTAAAGTCTTGTCACACTTGAGCTTGAGAAAAGTTAGGTTTGGACCTTTCATCACCGGCCTTTGCCCAAAGATTTCACCTTTTTCAAACGCACACACTCTCTTTCTCTCTGACACTGTAAAAACATAAATAAAACTTGCTCCTTTGACCTTTGGGAATATATATAATATAGTATATTTTTAAAGGGTACAGTGAATTCAGAATAATTATATCGAAATTCACTTCAAAAAAAAAATAATAATAATTATATCGAAATTACCATTTACTCGGTTTAATCTTCGCCAACTATTTTCCCATAAATTAAATAAAATAAAAATCTTGTCACGTTTTAAGATTTGTTTGGTTATTACTTATTATTGAAAATTGAAAAGTTATTACATAAAATACTGTAGTAATTTTTTTTTTAAAATATATGGATAGTATCGTGAGATCCAATTTTAAAGCAAAATATACTTAATTCTGTACTTGTGGGTTCCATGAACAATACACGGAACCCAAGAAAAAAACACCAAATGCAAACGTCCATTGTTTTCAGTGTAATCCAAATGAACCTTTAGTACATTTCACTTCCTAAAGTTTTTTTTTTTTTTTTGAGAAGGTTCACTTCCTAAATTTTTTTGGTCATAAATTAAGGAAATATTCTTTTTTATATTCATGTTATATTCACCATTTTATAAAATATTCAAAATTAATATTTTGATGCACGTTTTATTTTTAAAAAACAAAAATATATACATATTTAAAATTATGAAAGTACATGTAAATATATCATTTTCCTTAAATTAAATCTTTCCATTCGGTCTAGATTAATTGATTCTACATTTTGTACACGAAATTTTTATAATTATATTTTTATTTTATCACAATTTTGTTGGTTATAATTTAATAGCTTTGGGTGGACCGTAGTGGGGATTTTAAATCTAAGCCACTAAGTTAAAAATTCTAAGATATGTCAATTAAATTATAAAATTTTGACCATCTTATGAAAATTTAGTGTCATAAAAAATTTTAAGTAATACATTTTGTCCTCTTAAAATTTGAACTAAAATGAAAATTTTAAATGATATTTTTGGACAAAATGATAATTTCATTCGGTCCAAATTTTAAGATCAAATGCATGGGGGAGTAGGAGGGCCCTGGTTCAACCCGCACAGGGGTGCAACATGCTAGTATATATATTTTAACCATTTAAAAAAACAAAACAAACAAAACTACAAGATTGAAATTAAATTTCACCCTATAACAATCTTACTTGGAAATGAAAAGCCTTTTATCCTCTATTATTATTTCTAACTAGTTGTGGACCATTGGATTATTTTCAAATCATAGAGGTTTGTGCCAAGACGATAATGAGATCCACCAAGTTTTAGTCTCCACAACATTTTTATAATAAATTCTAAGAAATAGGTGGTTATTAATTATTACAAGTAGACAAACGAACAAATTCAGTGATGAATTTAAATTTAGAATTAATAACAACTTATCATCTACAATTTATTTATTATAAAAATATTGTGAGTATAACATTTCTAAAAATAAAAATAAAAATAAAAATTCCATCTCCCCAACAAATATCAAGCACCATGCTACTATCAATTAAATGTCGACTTGTGGCTATTTAGGTATTGTCTTTTCTCTATTACGGTGGGTGACATTTTGTTTTGGTGGATGCATATTATTTAATTTTAAATTAAATTTTTTTTTTTTTTTTATGGCGTTGTTGAATTCAATTAACACCGTTGGTGGACCAATCAATTGACTCTTGATATTCATTTATACTCGATGGTAGATTTCTTCTCACAAAAAAAAAACAAAACCTATTTAAGATATATACTAAATATTTTTGTCTCCTCCTCCTCTTCTAGTTCTCCTGCTCTTAGCTGGATTTAGGGGGATATTTGTCTCTTCAGCACCTTATAAGACTATTTCTTAATAATGAAAGAAGACTTTTAGGGATGTTTCAACTATTCAGGACAGTGTGGATGACATTTGATAAGGAGAGTTCATTAATGCGAAGGTGGCTGTTACATTAGGCTTTGCATTTTCTTCAATGTGTTTCCCAAGGCAAATAGGCAAAAAGGGTGTTCTCGACTAAACAAATGATCGCTTCTTGGTTGGGTTATGTTTCCTTGGGAACTCAAATTATCTCGATAATGAGCCCAAATGATCTCTTCTTGACTGGGGGGGGGGGGGGGTGCTCGGTTATCTCATGTTGGCACAAGGGCCGAGCCTGTTTCGCAGATAGGGATTTTTGGAATGCTCTCTTCAGGTTAAGGTCTTTGGGGTAGATTTAGTCTACTCCTCCACAACTTTATTTAACCCCCACACCCCCCCCCCCCCCCAAAAAAAAAAAAAAAAAAAAAACCAACAACAACAACAACAAAAAACAAACAAACAAATGACCCCATTCACCATTCTGATCGAGTTTCAACTTATAGTGTTTGCTTTTCATGATAACTCTTTACCATCAGACCAAGACACCAATTGATTTTTAGCATAAGCGTGGATTAAACCTCCCAAATCTCTTATTTGATGACAATAAATTTTACTAGTTGAGCTAAATGAAACCCCTAATAACTCAATTCATCATTCATTTTAAGATAAGTAACCCCATTTTGACATGGACCCAATCATATAAATAAATATCATTTAAAATATAGAATTGAGTAATTAGTATAACTTTAATGGTTATATTGATTAAAAAAAATATCTTTATTAGAACCCTAAAGCCTCTAACAATGTTTAAAATTTGTTCTATAGCAGCTAGAATGACCAGATTTTTTTGTTCTTTTACCCGAATTGATACATAAAGTCCTATCTTGTCTTGGTTTAAATACTAGACCATTTTAAACAAAACATGCTATTCAATTGATTTCAACCTTCGGGGTAATTACACTTTACCACCAAAAATTATACCTCAAATTACACTTTGCACCTTAAACTTTCAGAATGCATAGTTAGCACCTTAAACTATAAGTTGTGTTGTGCCCCACCATCAATTCTATTGTTATCTTGGATGGAAAACCACAGTTTATGATGCAAAAGTGTAATTAAGAGTCTAATTTAGGGTAATAACGTGTAATTTCTCATTTGTTTTTAAGTGATTAGGGAAGAGGGACAATTGAGTACTCGGTTTAATCTTTGCCAACTATTTTCCCATAAAATAAAAATCTTACCACGTTTTAAGGTCTGTTTGGATACCGCTTATCGTTGAAAATTGAAAACTTATTACTTAAAATACTGTAGCAAAATAATTTTTAAATATGTGAATAGTGCCGTGAGACCCAATTTTAAAGCATAATTTGCTAAATTCCGTACTTGCAAGTCCTATAAATAGTGTACAGGACCCAAGGAAAAAACGTCAAATGCAGACGTCCCATGTTTTCAGTGCAATCCAAACAAAGCTTTAGTACATTTCACTTCCTAAAGTTTTTTTTTTTTTTTGAGAAGGTTTGCTTCTTAAAATTTTTTTGGTCATAAATTAAGGAAATGTTCTTTTTTATATTCATGTTATATTCACCATTTTGTAAAATATTCAAAATTAATATTTTGATACACGTTTTATTTTTAAAAAACAAAAATATATACATATTTAAAATTATGAAAGTACATGTAAAAATATCATTTTCCTTAAATTAAATCTTTCCATTCGGTCTAGATTAATTGATTTTAAATTTTGTACACGAAATTTTTATAATTATATTTTTATTTTATCACAATTTTGTTGGTTATAATTTAATAGCTATGGTGGACCATAATGGAGATTTTAAATCTTAGCCGCTAAGTTGAAAATTCTAAGATATGTCAATTAAATTATAAAACTTTGACCATCTTATCAAAATTCAGTGTCATAAAAAATTTTAAGTAATACATTTTGTCCTCTTAAAAGTTGAACTAAAATGAAATCTTTAAATGATTTTTGGACAAAATGATAATTTCATTTAGTCCAAATTTTAAGATCAAATGCATGGGGGAGTAGGAGGGCCCTGATTCGATCCTCAAAGGGTCGCAACATGCTAATATATATATTTTAACTATTTAAAAAAAAAAAAAAAAAAAAAAAAAAAAAAAAAAAAAAAACGAACAAACAAACAAAACTACAAGAATACTACAAGAATGAAATTAAATTTCACTCTATAACAATCTTGCTTGGAAACAAAAAACCTTATCCTCCGTTATAATTATGTCTTACTAGATGTGGACCATTGGATTAGTTCCAGATTATAGAGGTTTGTGCCAAGACAACCATGAGATCCGTTTTAATCTCCACAATATTTTTATAATAAATGCTAAAAAGTAAGTTGTTATTGATTATTGCAAGTAGACAAAAAAAAAAAACAATTTCAATAGTGAATTTAAATTTAGAAGTAGTAATAACTTATTACCTAAGATGAAATCTTAGTAAAAATATTGTTAAAAAAAAAAGAAAAAAAAAGAGGGAAATTCCATCTCCCCAACAAATATCAAGCAGCACCGTGTGACTCTCAATTAAATGTCGACTCCTGGCTATTTAGGTATTGTCTTTTCGCTATTACGGTGGGGGACTTTTGGTTGTTTTGGTGGATGCATATTATTATTATTTTGGTTTATAGCGTTGTTGAATTCAATTAACACGGTAGGTGGACCAATCAATTGGTTCTTGATATTCATTTTATACTCGATGATAGATTTCTCTCACAAAAAAAACAAAACAAAAAATCTCAATGATAGACATGAATATTATTATAAGATGTAAGGAAATATTATTTATTAATAGTCTTGCAGTAATCAAGTTCAATCAGAGAATGGCATATGTCAATGAAATTGCTGCTACAAATCTTCTATACCATGTAATTGCGTTAATGTTGGCAACAAAAATATTTAGTATAAATAGGTTTGTGTCAAAACAGGTCAAAAAATTCAACTCTCTTTTACACAATTAATAAAAGAGTCAATTTTATGTTAATAATATGCTTAAACAGCAGTTAATTCAAATGACTCTTGTGGGGGTCTAAAACACGTAGCAAACTGAACTCGCTTAGGATTTTTTTATCAACACAATTATTTTCTTTTAGGAGGGGTAAAATTCCACAATGGGAAGATTAGACAAATGATCGGAAATGAAGACAATAGTAATGGACTCTTGGACTCTTGTATTGATGAAAAATCGATTTCTTGAGGTGTGTATAGAAGCTCTAGAGGGGAGATACAAGTTAGGAATACTCTCACTTTCTCTCTCTTGTTCTTCCTCATGTTTTTTTTTTTTTTTTTTTTGTTTTTTGGATCCCCTTTCCTATTATCCTCCTCCTCCTTTTATAGCCATTCTCATCCTCTTCCAGCTGTCCTACTCTTAGCTGGATTTAGGAGGATACTTGTCCCATCGGCATCTTCTCCTACCACTTCTTAATCATGAAGAAAAACTTTTGGAGGTGTTTCTACTATTCAGGCCAGCATGGATGACATTAGGTAAGGAAAGTTCATTAATGCAGAAGTGGTTGTTACATTAGGCTCTGCGTTTTCTTTAATGTGTTTCCCGGGGCAAGTAGGTGAAAAGGGTGTTCTCAGCTAAACAAATAATCGCTTCTTGGTTAGGCTATGTTTCCTCAAGAAGATGGGTTTCTCGAATTATCTCGACAATGAGCCCAAATGATCTCTTCTTGACAGGGGGCTCGATCATCTCATGCTGGCACATGGGCCGAGCCTTGTTCCGTAGATAGGGCTTTTTGGGACGCTCTTTTTAGGTTAAGGTCTTCGAGTAGATTCAGCCTACTCCCCCATAACTCTATTTAGCCAAAAAAAAAAAAAGACCCATTCACCATTCTATTTTTTTTTTTTTAATTATAGATATGATTGAGTTTCAACTTATGTGTTTGCTTTTCATGATTACTATTTATTATCATACCAAGACACTAATTGATTTTTTGACGTAAGCGTGGATTAAACCCCCCAAATATCTTATTTGATGACAATAAACTTAATCAGTTGAGCTAACTGAAACCTATAATAACTCAAATCATCATCCATTTTAAGATAAGTCACCCCATTTTGACATGAACCCAATCATATAAACAAATATCATTTTATCCAATTTTAATTTGAATATTGAGTATAGAATTGAGTAATTAGTATAATATTGATTAAAAAATATCTTTATTAGAACCCTAAAGCCTCTAACAATGTTTTAAAATTTGTTCTATAGTAGCTAGAATGACCAGATTTTTTTGTTCTTGTACCCAAATTGATACATAGAGTCCTATTTCGTCTTGGTTTAAATACTAGACCATTTTGGTTTAAAAAAAAAGAAATACTAGACCATTTTAAACAAAATTGGTTATTCAATTGATTTCAACATTTTGGAATAATTACACTTTACCACCCTAAACTATATCTTAATTTACACTTTCCACCTTAAACTTTTAGAATGCATAGTTAGCACCCTAAACTATAAGTTGTGTTACACTTTGTGCCCCACCATCAATTCTATTGTTTTCTTGGATGGAAAACCGAAGTTTTTGATGCAAAGGGTAATTAAGAGTCTAATTTAGGGTAGTAACGTGTAATTTCTCATTTGTTTTTAAGTGATTGGGAAAAGGGGTAATTGGGTCTTTTTACGTAATGTCGATCAAGATAAGAGCAAAATTAACGGTGGTGTGCAAAGTGTAACATGAGTTTTAGTTTAGAATGATAATCATAAATTCTAAAGGCTTAAGATGTAAAGTGTAATTTAAGGTATAATTTAAGATGGTAAAGTGTAACTTCTCCTGGCCTTTTTAACTAAAAATATCTATTTCGACATGGAATGAATTTAGTGGAAACATTAATCATCCCCCCCCACTTTATCAGGCCAGACCTAGATTGATCCACCATCCTTTTTTTTTTTTTTTTCTCAAAATCATTTCATCAAACTCATAGTCACTCGTTTATAGATTGAAGGAGAGAAAGAGAGAGAGAGAAATCAAGAACAGAAGGTGCTACTGTTGGGGCTGGGTGAATGTGTATCATCATCATCTTCTACTTCATATGTGGAGCAATAGCAATAGCAAGAGATAAGATTGCTGTTCAGACTTTAGAGCTCAAATCTCTATTCTTTTTATTGAAGCTTCAATCAGAGTGAGAGAGCAAACAGATAAGAGAAGAGAAGATAACCTTTTATAGAAAACAAATGTGTTGAGCTTAGTTTTGGAGAGATTGAAAATCCACTTCCTATCAATCGAGCTGCAATCAAAAAGGTTGTCAAGTTTGGAGATTTCAATCGATCAAGAGACGATCGAATAGCAATCAATCTGTACAAACTGTCTTCTTTGAGCTGCTTTTTTGCACTTCAATCTTGAACCAAACTATAGATTCATGATTTGATACATTGTCATGAAAGTACATAGAGCTGTTTCAGTCTTTTTCCTTATTTTATTCCTTTTTCAATAGAAAACATAGATAGCTAGCATAATTTGCCAAAATACCACATAGATGAGAAATGTTGCCGCATTAGAGCATCCGTAGCAGCTGTTGTATAAATTATGTCATGTTACCACACTAAGAGCCTACTTTATTATTTTACCACATCATTTTACAACATCCCATTTATCAGATGTTTTATCCTTCGATTCTATACATTAAAATAATATTTACTACACATTAAAATAATATATTTATCCAAAACCCAGCAAATATACAAATGCACAGCCAATGGCAGTCGCCACCACCCAAGAACCAACAGCCACCGCTACAACCACCGCCACAAACTACATCCACAATCACCGGGTCCTCCAACAAATTCCAAATCCAAAAACCTCAACAAAATAAAATAAATAACTCAAAATCTTCAACAAAACTCCAACCCAACAGATCAATCAATGAAAAAACTCAACCAACCATCGGCGGCAAGATCGGCAAAAGCAAAAGCAACAAAATATCAAATCCCAATAGAGCTGAGATTCAGAAGCAGAAGAACATACCCTTTTTCTTGGTTCAGTCCAAGCAACAAAACCCAGATTCGGTAAACTGTAAAAGACAAATTTGAAATCACCCACCAGATTCTTCTACTCCACAGAACCCAGAAAAATTAAAAAAATAATTAATATCTAAAAAAAATAATCTTCTGGGAACAATTACGCCTTGACTCGTGGAACAAAGCAAGAGAAGAAAAGTCCAACGAAAGTGAAGCTTCTGGAGAAAGAAGAAGAAAAGAGGAAAAGAGAGTGACAGAGATGGAGTGGTGGAGAAAGAAAAAAGAAAAAGAAAGAGAGAGAAGAGAGAAAGTAAAAAAGGATGAGAGAGAGTGAATAAAAAACTATTTTTTCTTTTAGCATTTTCGTTCGTACCGTTGCAAATTTGCAACGGTACTGTTCACATGTTGTAAATTTTATGAGATTTAGCACATCTGATAAAAGGGATTTTTGGTGTTTGGTGTAACAAATGTGCCAAATATTTGGTATTTGGTGTAGCAAATGTGCCAAATATTTGGCATTTGGCACATTTGCCACACCTGCTGTGGATGCTCTTACTGACTTCCTTCCGAGACCTAAATTTCTTGCAACATGAGATGCCATTATGTGAGATTGCATTCACATGTAGATATAAACCTTTTAGATCATTTGGGTCATTCTTGAAATCATCACTTAGGCAATATTGACACATCTTGATCATGAGCTCCAACTGGTGAAACATCTTAAGTACTGCGCATGACAGGTTATATACAAATAAATTTAGCACGAGTAATTAATAATTAAGAACATGATTTCAAGTAAAAGGTTAAAAAAAAAAAAATTAAAACAGTAAAAATTAATTATCAAAAAGACATAGTAACAATTAATCTTACCAATCATTATTCTTCGGTCTTCACTGCTGACCAAAGTAGAGTAAATCTATATCTCTAGAACAATATCTACGATAAAAGGAAAAAAAATGACCGATCAAAATTTTTATTAATACCTCCAGAGAGAAAAGGTTTAAATGAGTCTTGCATAAATTCTTGGCCATGAGGCACTCAACATTTTCCAACTAACATATATATTATTTTTGTGTTCATTTTTTTAGAAGACTTTATGTGTTGACTATTATATCATATAAAGGAACTCACATTCAGAATCTGTGTTGAGCCATTTACTTCCATTGTTAAGCCATTAAGTCACTAATTACACAAAAAGAAAAGAAAAGTGATTAAGATATTTATTAATTATTTTTATTGAGTGACGCTGATTAACCATAATTACTGTCATATTAGTTTGTAAACTTTTAATAGTAAAACTAGCAATGACTTTATCATTTTTCAATCAATTTTATTATAAGAGCTTACAAACTAATATAAAAAAGAATGTGATTGATACCACAAAAAAAATATAATTAAAAAAAAAAATCTCTTATTGAATTTTTTGTCTAGTATTTAAAAGTTGATACATCAATTTATAAGGTTAAAATAGTAAAATTTTGTAATACCTTGAATTATTAATACTTGATACATTATATAGTGATGGAGAATTCTACAGCTAGCACAACCTAGCTAGCTACTAAAAAAAGAGCGCCTTTATTTTTTTAAATGTATCTTACGTACTTAATCTTAATTATTAAAATAAGATGAATACAAATTTTCTGTCCTATTTTTTGCAAGACCAGAGAAAAGGATTTGTATTCAAGATAAGATATTGTATATATTATTCAGTTGGTTAAGAAAACAAAAGCATATTCCACAAAATGACCTATATATATATATATATATATATATATATATATAATCTACGCATTACCTTCTCCATTCTTAATTCTAGGAGTTGATCTCTTAAACTTGGAGCAGGTGAGAATCCACTTCTGCAAACAAATATTTTCTTAAGAAGAAAAGACAATGATTTTTTGCCAATGGCACCCTTAATATTATCCGAACCAATACCTTTTCCTCTATTCAGAACTATGCTGGTGCTAAGCTGGAGACTACTATCTTTGCTCTTTGACTCATCAGAATATGAGTTTATATCTACTTTTAGACCAGCTTCCAAGCTTGACTCTCTATCCAGCAATTGAAGATTAGTTGCTTCCGATTCTTTAGAGCGAGTTGACTCAACCTGTTCATGCAATAACAAGTTCAAATCCTTCTGAAGCTTTCCCAATTCTTCAAGTGTAAGATCTTGTAGATGATCTTCGGAGGAAGATAAATTCCCTTCAAGATTTCTCCTCACTTGATCATCTTTCAAATTGTGCTCCCCAAATGTCCCAATTGCTAGCAATCCATGATGATAGTCGCTGAGTTCTTCTTTTTGAGGCTCTTGTAGCATTTGATCTATTGATTCAGAAAACAATTTTCAATTAGATGTGGTTACACGAACAATAAAAACAACAATAACATCAGAAACCTAAAGCATTAGTACAATCCTAATGTTTTTCATCATATTTAGTCTAACAGGAAGCCCAAAGCATTAGTACAAAGTCTTTTCTCTCTATTAGTATCAACCATATAACATTTGTCGTGAATCACAACCATTATATTCAACAGTTCTATATTATTGAATTTCCTAAACAGAACGAAAGTAAAATGTGCTAGAACTTAGAACCTTGGACTGAGAAAATGTGGTAGAACTCGCCCAACAACTTGACAACATTTGACTAATCAAAACCAATAAGTTTTTTAAAATTAGAACCATACACGTTTCAGCTGAAAGTGCTCTGCGGCTTTAGGCAGATTCGTCAACTTGGACTTCAAAATGTACATAAGGTTTTTGAATTGGATGCCTGCCACATTGAAGATGCCAGAACCTGAGCTTGTTGAACATGCAGGGCTTGATTCTGCTGTATATATTAGGATCTACCTTCTTGGGTGAGTTTATAGTTTACAGTTCCTGTGAATTTGTATCTGTATTTTCCACTGTGCATGGTATCCTAATCCTTGTGACTACTCTTTTTTTCCTTTTAATTATGTATTCACTTTTCTTTACTAGCTGATATTGAGACATCAATCAAGATTTTTGAAAGTTTTTGGAACTGCAACAAATAGAGACACATATAGTAACATATTACATCCACTGATACAGAGCTGACTTAGTTTTGTGTGTGTTAAAATTATTGATGGGTTATGCATTTTAAAGCAGACGCATATTAACAAATGATTGCGCTATTACTTCTGATTTTGTTCTTTACTTTTGATGGATCAACTAATTTGAAGACTCCTTTTTTTTTTCTTTTTTTTTTTTTTTTTGGAGTTTGAAAATTCTTTGCCCTATAACCAATCTTACTCTTGTGGTTTTGGTACCGGGAAGACACTAGAATTAGCACAGTTTAAGAATCTTACATTTAGCAATATTGACAAGCTTTCAATATCCAATAATCCTACAGGATCGAAAAGGTGAGAAATTATTTAGTTCCACAAACATGTATATATTCAGTTTAGATTCTCAATTTGTATATTTTTTTCTTATAGGCTTATAAGCTTTTTCCGGTTATTTTGTAAAGCTGTGTAACCATTCTCTCTCTTGCAGATTTTCTATTTTCTTATTTTTGATAAGTAAATTTTCTTGACAGTATTTTTCTTCAAGCACAAAGGGCTAAAAGTGATAATTTCATTATGGTTCAGTGGAATGAAGGTGCATAATTCTTTTCAATATTAAATCTAAATTGAATGGAATTATATGATTTAGAATGCTATTTCTACTAAGTTTGACATAGTTTGAAATATCTCAAACTTTACACCTACATTACTTGTACTACTTGTCGTCACTACTGTTGGAAAAACTTATTAAAGATTGAAATCATAGATTTGTTCATAATTTAAGTTTCCATATTGAAATATGGTACCCTGGAGGCACCTTCTTGAATGTTGATTTCTCATGAATGGTACAAAACATTATTAACATCTCTTATCCTAATTTTTAGCATAATCTTGGGTTTTCTCAATTTAGTGAGTGAGTACTTGAGTTTGTCTCGTTGATTTCTTTGAAAAATATGTTCTGTTTTTTTTTTTTTTTTTTACGTAGTCCAATTTGGAAATGTTGGTCCATACTGCTAAGAAATTTTGTGTTATTCTCTTCCAGGTTTTGGGCTCATCTTGTAATGTCGCATGTCTGCTCATTTTGGACATTCTATGTTCTTTACAAGGAATACAAGAAAATAGCTACTATGAGGTTGGAATTTCTGGCATCTGAATGTCGTCATCCAGATCAATTCGCTGTAAATTTTTAGAAACTTGTCTTACGTTATGGTTTATCTGTTTCTTCAGGCTTGTAGACATATTCTATAAGGAGCAAATTATGATTAATCGAATAATCAAGTACTATGATTCATAGAATAATTACATATATGGAAATGCTAATTAATAGGAGAGATACTATAGCCTCTTTTCATAGATAAATGTTAGGAAATGCTAAACCTTCAATCCAAGTTCAATCTTTATCTGATTATGGGACTTACCCATGTTGATCTATTGTGGAAAACGTAGAATTTTATAGAGAAACATTCACTTGTGCACAATGATATCAGATAAACTAATCTCTTGCTTTTTATTAATAGTTCTTTAAATTACCCTTATAATGCTTCAAAAGTTGAGGGCTTATCTGAAACCTACACTCCAATACATGAATAAAAAGTGCCAGTCTTTATAAAGTGAAATACCATATTATTTAAATGGAGTTATTCACAAGTGATTAGAATGTTTTTCTGCTTACCACTGTGCACCCTTGGTAACGTGGTCACTCTACATATATAAGTGCTTGTGAGGTGTGGAGGACAAGGGTCAAGATTCGAGTCTCCAGAATAGAGCTTTACACACATATACACTTAGATTAGGCTAGAGTAGAAATTCTATCTTATTGAAAAAAAAAAAAAAAAAGTGTTTCAGCTTTCCTGTATCATATTATCTCTCCATGAATTTATACCGTCTATTTAAAAAAAAAAAAATTCAGTCAAACAGTAAAAAATTCCACGTAAGACTATAGACTACTAATAACGCATCTAAAGATTTAAAGAAAAAAATTATTTGTCATCATTGTTCTGGTTCTAGATATCAATCTTCTGCATGTATGGCATATAACTCCATTCTAATGACAGGATTAAATAATAATAATAATAATAATAATTTTTCCTGATTTAATTCAGTGGTCCTTTTGAATTAGAATTCATGAAAACTTGCAAACACTTACATAACTCTCTCTCATGCATGTGCACATACTTGTTCATTAATTTGTAGCATGTAGCCCTTGTTTTACCTATATTAACCATACCTTGTGAAATTTTGTTTAATGCAATCTCAACTATCAAAGAGTCTCATTAACATGTTGCATTTGTATACCATACACTTCAAAACTTGTTGTGAAAACTTCATCATATACCTTCATATATAGCTGGCCAACCAATTTATTTATTGGTGACAAAGATGCTCCTAATTTGGTATCTATTAGAATAATGGTTAAATTATTAAATTTACAATTTCCTAATAGCTTAAGGTTTTGGGACAATTGAGAATTTATCATGTATCAAAACAAGTGGTCCTAAGTTTAAACCCTGTCTCCACTCTACCTCCCAATATAAAAGTTAAAACTTCCATTTTTTGGGCCCATTTATTTAGGAGTTTGCGCCCATATGTGAAGGGGAGTGTTAGAATAATGTTTAAATGATTAACTCTACCATTTTCTAATAACTTAAACTTTTAGAAGAATTGGTAATTTAATAGTCATTCTATATTCTTGCCACTAGCATATCTGAAGAAATATGTGTATGTGTGTCCATTTGTTGCTCCCATTAGCATTTTCTTATATACGAATTTCATTTTAGCCTTCTGTTTGTAATTTTGACTCCAAGTCCTTTTGCAGGTTCTCGTGAGAAACGTTCCCCCAGATCCGGATGAATCAGTCAGTGAACACATTGAACATTTCTTTTGCGTAAATCATCCTGATCATTATCTGACACATCAAGTGAGCAACTGTATCAAATTCTGTCAACAGTTTGACTGGTGCAGGCAATAACATATAGTTATGTGAAGCTCCATGTATTTTAAATTTTGTAGGTTGTACACAATGCAGTTAAGCTTGCAAAATTGGCTGAAAAAAAGAATAGCTTTCAAAACTGGCTTGTCTACTACCAAAATAAGTATGAGAGAAATCCTGTGAATAAGCCTACTATAAAGGTACTTCTCTCCGAATGGTAAAATTTGGCTTTTGTTCTTGTTGAATTAGATACCTTTCTAATTGAGCCCCTTGTCTTACTTGCATAAAATGAAAATGATAATAAATTTCTTAGTGATTTAAGACTCTTGAGTTCATCTCACATCCATTTATATATAGACAGGTTTCTGGGGACTATGGGGAAGTAGAGTGGATGCTATTGACCATTACACTGATGAGATTGCAACATTGAGTGAAGAAGTAAGTCTTGATTTTGCACTGGCAAATGAGGTTTAGTGTCATCTTTCTAGATTCTTTTTTAACATTTAGTGTCCTATTTCTTGTAGGCTTTTTATTTTTCTGTAAGTACTTTATTCTTTTTTACTGTTATTATTGTTGTTACTGTGGCTTTGCTTTTATTTGTTTTATGTCCTCATTATTTGCTCATGTGATTGTGTTTACATGGTTAATGGTCTGCTTCATTCTCCGTGTTGATGGTAGAAAGTACAGCCTTTTTTCAACCTCAGCTAGTATGTTTGTCATTATAAAGTACATGATGAGGCCTGATAACATTTTATGAGAACATCTAAGAAAATTTAAGAGTAAATTAAAGAGTTGCCAGTATCATACTATAAAATATGGACAAATTATGTTTTCTTACTAGTTTGGTTTATATCATTGGAACTACAAAATTTTTTTTTTTTTGGTGGGGGGGATTGGGAATGGCTAGGTGTTAAGAACGTTTGAGTAATGTCCCTGTTAACACAGGTTAGAGATTTGCAATTTTTCTTTAGTGGAAGAGTGTTACTCAGGGTATATTATGTTTGCTATCGGAAAACACTGTCTTTGGAGAAGGATGACATATAAGAAGTGATAAAATAATGTTGAACCTTCTTAATACCGGTACATTTTCTTGACATATAATGATATAACAGAATGTGCTAATAATTAGCTATTATTATACATTGTTTATATTAGGCAATGCAGTCCTCATATCGATGCCTCTATATCTTCTCTTCTTTTCTGAAAAATGAAACTGATTGATAAGGATGTTTTGTTTTCTTCTCCTTTAGATGTTTAACACTGTTACTTTCATTCAGGAAGATGCAGAAAGAGAAAGGGTAATTATTGATCCCAAGGCTAGTTCCAGCAGCATTTGTTTCATTCAAAACACGATGGGGAGCAGCTGTCTGTGCTCAAACTCAGCAATCAAAAGACCCTACAATTTGGTTGACAGATTGGGCTCCCGAGCCACATGATGTCTTTTGGGACAATCTTGTGATTCCATATTTTGAACTCACTATTCGTAGATTGCTTATGGCTGTTGGTCTATTTTTCCTTATTTTCTTCTTTATGATACCAATAGCGTTCGTTCAATCTCTGGCCAACATTGAGGGCATTGAGAAGGTTCTTCCTTTCTTGAAGCCACTAATAGAAAAGTAGGAACCTTTTCCTTCTATTATTAAATGCCTTATTTCAGTATGTCAAACCCATTCTATTCTTGAATTGAATGAATCAATTTTTTTAAAAAAAAATGCTATACTGAACCTCTTGGCTTTTACTGTGCTATTTTCTTGGTTTCATCATCAAACAAAATTGGGAGCTTTCCAAGCTAAAAGGAGAATCATGATATTATTATTATACTAATATTAGGGGGCACACTGCAACTATAAGCTAACAATATTGACAAATTCATGCTCATGTTTGAATTGGCTTTCTTATGGAAAAAATGTGGTAGGATGTAGACAAGGAGAAAGTGCATATTACTTAATGATTTCAATGTCTATATGTTTTATTCCTATTCATATGCTGAAATTTAGGAAAAATATACTTCTTTTATCTTCTTCTTATTTCCTACAGTATAAAAGCACATCAAATTTTCTTGTCGTGTGTATCAATTATAACTGAGGCTTGAAATCTTAGTGTAGGAAAGTTGTCAAGTCTGTAATCCAAGGATTTCTCCCAGGCATTGCATTAAAGATATTTCTTATTGTACTTCCAAAAATTCTTATGACTATGTCCAAAATAGAAGGATTTACATCACTCTCATCATTGGAGAGGAGATCTGCTCAAAAATATCATCTATTCATACTAGTTAATGTCTTGAGTCGTTATTTGTTAATATCAATAGCGTTGCTTCCGTCAGTAAATAGGAAAAATAGGGAGAGAAGCACACATGGCTAATTATCATTTGTGAAGCATGAAATGGAGCATAGCAAATGGTTTGGAGTATTTTTATTCCTCTTTATATAATAATAAATAATTAATTACAAAGGGTAAAACTTAGTTACAAGGTGTCCTTAAATTCAACAATGTCATTGCATTGACCAAAGGCCATATAGTTGAGTTTAATTTTCCTTATAAAAGATACCACGGCTTTTTCCATATTAATCAATACAATTATATATTTGATTTCAATTGTAAAACCTAAAATAGAACAGCTAAAGATGTGGACCTAAGTTTTGTCAAATTACAAATTTTCTATCACAACTCAATTATCATAACCTAGAATAGGGGTTGATAAGCCTAACACATTTTCCTTAGGCAGAGAACTCGTCCATAATGGCCAGCACTAGACGAAGGAAGGGCATTAAACCTCAATCAATGGGGAAAGCGTTACATGCCAACAATAAGTATTCATGTCGTTGGGAGGAGCAAGATCCTCTCATTTAAACCCCTCAGAGGCGTTATAGACACCACATTGAAGACTGCCATCAAACACCCCCAACGGCTATGATGAAGAGGCATCTACGTATAAATACATACCTCAGGACCTTGGGAGAGGTACAAGAAAACTTTTCACCCCTATACTCTAATATCTTGATATCAAGTTCTTTTCTCTCTCAGTTTATCTGACTTAATCATCGGAGGCCTTATGGCAGGCACCACACCGGTGTTCTTTACGTCCTCCATTCTTTATTTATTTTTACAGGAGCTTGGACGGCTTTCCTTCTGGACGATCATTTAGCTGACGTTTGGCGCCGTCTGTGGGGACGACTTTTTCGCTCTTAGGTTTGAGAACGTAGTTCCATTCAACTCACAAGTCTAGATGGAGTCCAACACTAACCAAGATCCTGCAGCATTAGCCTTGCAAATCCAGACGCTTATAGCCAATGTGGAGGAGCTTACTAGACAGAACTAAGAGATGAGGCTGTGACTACAACAAGAAGACACTCACTCGAAGACCAACCGGGACGATGACGGGGATAGCTAAAGGAGGGATGACCACTGACGACCAGTTACTCCAGAAGGGACGAGCTCGGACCTTCTCAGGGAAATGAGAAAGGAGATGGACGAGTTGAGGAATGCGATCAAGGAGAAAACAAACCGAAGCTTAGATCGAATGGTTAGGAAGACAGATTCACCCTTCACTACAGCAGTCCTAGAATGCCCGATGCCCTCAAAGTTCCATCTACCACAGCTCGAGCCGTTTGATGGGTTGAAGGATCCTCTGGATCACCTCAACACTTTCAAGACGACTTTGGATCTTCAATAGCCCCTTGACAAGATCTTATGCCGTTCTTTCCCTACCATTCTCAAAGGAGCGGCGAGAGAATGGTTCACTAAGTTACCAAAGTCGTCCATCGATAACTTCGAGCAGTTAGGCAATTCCTTCCTACGTCACTTTGTCGATGGGCAACGCCCAAAAAGGCTAGCAGACCATCTGCTTACCATTACACAAGGAGAAAAAGAAACCCTGAGGTCGTACGTGAAGCATTTCACTCGTGAAACCTTGGAGGTGGATGAAGCAAATGACAAAGTGCAACTGACGACTTTTAAAGCCAGATTAAAATCCAGGGAATTCATGGTCTCACTCGTGAAGAATCCTTCTTGGATGATGGCGGAAATGCTCTTAAAGGCTCAGAAGTACATGAACGCTGAGAACGCCCTAGCAGTAATAAAAGGAATATAGAAGCCCAAGGAGAAGGAGAGAAACGAGAACGATCGAAGAGGACGAAAAAGGGAACGGGCAGATTGTCAGAATACTGATGGGAACAGATGAAAAGATGAAAAGACCCCTCAGACAGTAAAATTCACTCCTCTAGTTATGCCTGTTGATTAAATTTTAGCGCAGATTAAAGATAAGCACTACCTCAAATAGCCTTGACTACTACATTTGTCACCAAATGTGCGCGACAAGAAGAAGTATTATCGTTTTCATAAGGATCACGGTCATTACATAGAGGACTACAGGGACCTGAAGGGGCAGATAGAGGAGCTCATTCGAAAAGGGAAATTGCAGAAATTTGTGAAAAAAGGAGATTCTAGCAAGTTCAGGGATGATAATAAGGACAAACACGAGGCTTTCCAAAGGGATGAAGACCACATGCCCCCTCGCCCACAGAGCACTATAGGGGAAATAAAGACGATCACAGGGGGACCGTCCACTGGAGGGTCATTCAGATCCCTCAAGAAGTCATACCAAAGGCAGGTAAATAGCGTCCATAGGATGCCACCCCCAAAGCTGAGTCGAACAAAGAGGGATATCTTGTTCTCGGAGGAAGATGAGAGGAGTGAAACAACCCCATGACGACCCTTTGGTCATCATGCTCATGATTGAAGGGTTCAATACCAGGAGGGTTCTAGTAGATAATAGAAGCTCGGCGGATATTATTTATCTAGAAGCCTTCCAGCAGTTAAAGATAGATTCGAAGAGACTTTGTCTGTTTGAATCCCCCCTCGTCAGTTTTAGTGGAGACAAGGTGTACCCGAGAGGAATAGTAACGCTAACAATCACAGTTGGTTCATACCCTTCCAAGTAACCAATCGACACAACTTCTTAGTAGTGGACTCACCTTCATCCTACAATGTAATCATAGGAAGACCTACCCTTAATCGTTGGAAAGTAGCCATTTCCACGTACTGTTTAAAAGTAAAGTTCCCAACAGTAAGAGGGATCGAGGAGATAAGGGGAGACCAAGTGCTGACGCGAGAATGCTACCAGCCAGTGCTGGCATCAAAGGAAAACCATACTTAGATAATTGAAGGGAAGACGCAGGAAATCGTGGAAAAACTGGAAATGTTTGAATTGGTGGAAGGAGATCCAGCAAAAACGACCCAGATAGGGACGAGTTTGCACCCCCAGACGAAGAAGGAAATCATCAGCTTCTTGAAAGGTAACCTGGACGTGTTTACCTGGAGTCATGAAGACATGCCTGGCATACTAGCTGACATTATACAACACCGTCTAAACATGGATCCCGAAAAGAAGCCCGTCCAGCAAGAAGGAGGGTCTTCACCCCTAAATGAAACAAGGCAGTCATGGACGAGGTAGACAAGTTGCTCGCCGCTAACTTCATCAAGGAAGTCTATTACCCTGAGTGGCTGGCCAACGATGTCATGGTCAAAAAGGCAAACAGGAAATGGAGAATGTGCATCGACTTCACAGATCTAAATAGCACCTGCCCGAAGGACAGCTTCCCTTTACCCAGAATTGACCAACTTATGGACTCAACAGCTGGACACAAGCTTCTCACATTTATGGACGCCTTCTTCGGGTACAACCAAATTTAGATGGCAGAAGAAGATCAAGAGAAGACCGCCTTTATCACCAGCCAGGGGCTTTATTGCTACAGGGTCATACCCTTCAACTTGAAGAACACAGGAGCCATGTACCAAAGGCTGGTAAACCAAATGTTTAGTAAGCAGATTGGAAGGAACGTGGAGGTATATGTGGACGACAAGCTTGTCAAGAGTAAGGAAGAAGAGAATCACTTGGATGATCTCAAGGAGACGTTCGACACACTCAGGTAGTATAATATGAAGCTAAACCCGGATAAAAGCGCATTTGGGGTCTCCTCTAGGAAATTCCTTGGCTTTATGGTGTCACAGAGAGGGATAGAGGCAAATCCAGAGAAGGTGAAAGCCATCCTCGATATGTCCTCCCTAAAGATGATCAAAGAAGTGCAATCCCTTGCGGGAAGGGTGGCAGCCCTCAACAGGTTCGTTTCCAAAGCAACAGATAAGTGCCTCCCTTTCTTTAAGACCTTGAAGTAGGCTTTCATTTAGACCAATGAGTGCAAAGCAGCATTCCAGTATCTAAAGCATTACCTGAGCAATCCCTCACTCCTAAGTCCGTCCAAAGAAGGTGAAGACCTATTCTTGTACTTAGCAGTGTCCGTAACTTCGGTGAGCATGGCCTTGATCAGGAAAGAAGATAAGGTGCAGCACCTGGTGTATTACAGCCAGGCCTTCCAAGGAGCTGAAGCCCGGCACTCACGAATAGAAAAGATTACCTTCGCCCTGATAATGGCCTCCAGAAAGCTTTGTCCGTACTTTTAGGCTAACCCAATCATAGTAATAACGGATTAGCCCATTAAGAAAGCGATGAATAAACCTGAGGCTACTAGACGAATGATACAGTGGGCCATCGAGTTTAGTCAGTTCAACATAGAGTACCGACCTAGGACGACCATAAAAGTCTAAGAGCTGGCAGACTTCATAGCAGAGTTCACCTCCCCCAAACACGAAGACAGCCCGGACGAAGCATCTATCTGGGCGATCTATACGGACGGGTCATCCACTCAGAAGAGAGGGGAAGCGGGCGTCGTCATCATTTCTCCTGAGGGAGACACTTTGAAGTATGGAGTTCAACTCAAATTCCCTGTAACTAACAACGAAGCGGAGTACGAGGACATACTAACAGGGCTAAGGATCGCCCAGGCACTTGGAGCTAAAACTGCCTTGCTAAGGAGCGATTCACAACTCGTCATTGGAAAAGTCAATGGAGATTTCAAAGCAAAGGAGGCAAGGATGCAGAAATATCTCAAGTTGATGAACCAATTGATTAGTAGGTTTGATCAAGTAGAGTTTGCTCAGATCCCACGGGATCAAAATGCAGAAGTTGACGAAGTAGCAAGGAGTGCTCATCAGATGAGCACATAGGAGCAAAGTCCCTCGTAAGAAAGATCATGAGGATAGGCTATTTCTAGCCTCCAATGCAACAAGACGCAGCAGAATTCGTCAGGAAATGTGACAACTGCCAAAGGTATGGGAATGTCCAACGAGTCCCAGGGGAAAAAATGACAGCTATCACCTTACCCTGGCCATTTGCACAGTGGGGGATCGACATCATGGGACCATTGCCACAAGGTAAGAGGCAAGTGAAGTTTTTGCTTGTCGCCATCGGCTATTTCACGAAGTGGGTGGAGGCAAAAGCACTGGCCACAATCACGGAAGCAAAGGTACAAAATTTTGTGTGGAAAAATATTGTGTGTAGGTTTGGGATACCACAAACGATCATCTCAGATAACAGTCGTCAACTCAATAGTCGGGAATTTCATTCGTTCTACTCAAACCTTGGCATAAGAAACATGTAACGCCCCAAAATCATAGGCAATAAAAGTCTATTTAATCTGAATAATCCATAAAAATATTAAATAAAAGAAACTAGCAACCTTGAAACTGATTACAAAAGTCAGAGCTCTAATTCACCAAATACAAAACATCCTCAAAATAATTCTCCAATACAAAGTTTAATGCCATAAAATAATAATAAAATCCTTAGTTCCACAAAAATAATTTGTAACTTTTGTCTCCCAAGAACCTCTACTCCAATAATCCACCTAATGTATCTGTAATGAGAAATAAAGGGGGGTGAGATAACTCAATAAGTGGAATTCACTAACATTGGGGTGTGGGAACAAACCTTTCAAATAAATAATTCTTTCAACAGATTCACAACTTATAATTCACCAATATTTTGTCATCAACTATTTCATGTAAAAGAAAATAATATCTTTATATTGTGAGCCATCATAATATATATATATTAATACCATCACATAAACAATTTCCCTAGGCTTTTCTCGTGGTCAACGTTTACGCCCCGTTGACAGGGTTGTGCTGTCCCCTTTTTGGGACTGGAACCTCCTTTCATCCCATTTCTCAAGGATGGCTCCTTTGGAACCTAAAGGTACACTCCCTTGCTAAGGAGCTTCCTTTTGGATCCTCAATAGTATGCTCCCTTGCTAAGGAGCTATCAAATGTGCACTGTCCCCTTTTGGGACCGTCCCTTGCTAAGGACTAGCTGCAGCATGATTGTCCCTTGCTAAGGACTAAATATCATACTGAGCTTCTAATCACGACTTGCCATAGGTTTTCAAAACACATTCAATATGCTCACAAAATAATCCATTCATACTTCTCAAAATATAAAGACATATTCACACATACAAGTTTAAATAAAATTAGGTTGTCCCACAAGTTTTTCATAAAACGAATAGCCAATGTGCACATCAAACATTTGTAAAATATTCATTTATATATAGAATATCAACATATTCTTTCATATAAAATGGTTTAATAATTAACACTGTTTTGGGAAAACCCCCAAAATTAGTAAACACCACTTACCTCTTAGTTGCAAAAATAAAGGAAATCAACCTCCCTTGAATCACAACAATTCAGTAGAATTAGAACCTAGCAATACCAAAAATAGGTTCATCAATACACAATTTCCCACTTCAAAATTTATTTTCACACTTAAATGGTTTTATCCTAAACAATATTAATATATCCAAAATCCTCCTTTTATTCACTTAACTATCAAATTTACTATTGGAAGTCACGTATTGTCTTAATTTGCTGCTTAGCATTCCCTTTTGATGCCATTAGATGTCCATTGACTCTAACCATTATATATATATAAACCTATCCAATCAGCCCAGCATATAAAGCTATTAATCAAAGGTGGAAGCCATATGTTAAAGTTATGTCAAATCTATTTCAAAGCCTATAGAGGACCATACGGCTATGTAAATAAAAGTTCCTATTTTAATATTGTATTCATCAACCCAAAGACCCAAATCCTCTTGATGCCATAAAGCAAAGGACACGGCTGGACACTAATTGGGCAAAGACAATGGCAATGAAAAGAGATAAACCATTATATATGTAAACCACCAGCAACCCTTTTTCCTTTCACATGGTGACAAAACAGTTGAAAAAGTCCAAGCCTATTAGACACAATTCAAAGCTCTGGACATGCAGCCATAATTGACCATTCTCATCTAATATAATACAATTATAAGAACCCTTTTTCTTTAATATATTGAAAGGTTAGACTTATGAAGTCATACCTTTTGTCCTATTAGCTACTAAAGCCATTTCATGCACAATTCTTCCTTGAAAACGTGGGATGATCTCCTAGTCATAAACAGGTTTTATATTTTTTTATTATTATTTTCTTTTTATTCTTTTACTTATCAACAAGACAACGTTGAATTTCAAGTCCACACCTACTACTGTGCTCTGCGCAGCACAAAGACTCATACACGCAGAAATCCTCCCTCCTAGCTATGTGATATATCAATAGTCCTTAAGCTAGATAGACACATGCTAGGTATCACATAATTAAAAGAACTCAAATAAAGAGGAGAGCTGACCTGATTCTCCTACACAGCCGTAGAGAAGACAAGAACAGCTTACTTGTATGTTGCGGCTGAAAACAAAAGGGACTTCTTATGTATAAACACATGTAATTTAAGCGGAAAAAAGCTAGGGTTTTCAAGGCCCATATATATACTTATGCCACATCACTTGGGCTTCATATCCCATAGTATTTATAATTATTTTTAATATCTTAGGCCCAAATCAATTTTATCCATTTAATTATAGGCCTCCCCTATAATTTATGTATAATAATTTAATTGATATCAAAATTATGGGGTGTTACATCCTTCCCCCCTTAAAATAATTTCGTCCTCGAAATCGTACATACCTTCGTTAACGAACAACTCTGGATACTTTGATTTCATCTCATCTTCTCGCTCCCAAGATGCCTCCTCCACTGTGTGATTCTTCCAAAGAACCTTAACCAATGTTATGGTCTTGGTGCGTAGCACATGGTCCTTGCGGTCAAGAATTTGGATTGGAACTTCCTCATAAGTCAAGTTGTCTTTGATCTTGAGTGGCTCATAGTGCAAGACATGTGAAGGATCCGGGATGTACTTTCTCAACATGGAAACATGAAACACATTATGCACTCCTGCAAGTGTAGGCGGTAAGGCCAACTCATAGGCAACTTTACCAATACGTTTCAAGATCTCAAATGGACCAACGAATCTAGGACTCAACTTCCCCTTCTTCCCAAATCTCATCACACCCTTCATTGGAGAGACTTTCAAAAATACCATATCTCCAACTTCAAATTCTACTTTCTTTCTTGAGTGGTCATAATAACTCTTCTGTCGACTTTGTGCTGTTTGCAATCTTTTACGAATCAAATCAATCTTCTCAGATGTCATCTGAATTATTTCTGGTCCCAACAATTTCCTCTCACCAACCTCTTCCCAACACAATGGGGACCTGCATTTTCTACCATACAAAGCCTCATAGGGAGCCATCTCAATACTAGAGTGGTAGCTATTATTATAGGCAAATTCCACTAAAGACAAGTATTTTTCCCAATTCCCTTTGAAATCCAATACACAAGCCCTTAACATATCCTCCAAAGTACGAATAGTCCTTTCTGATAATCCATTAGTTTGTGGGTGGAAGGCAGTACTAAAGCTAAGATTAGTACCCAAAGCTTTATGTAGACTTTCCCAAAACCTTGAGGTGAATCTTGGGTCTCGATCGGACACAATTGATGCTGGAACTCCGTGAAGACTCACAATCTCATCAATATATATCTGTGCTAGCTGATCAAGTGAGTAAGTCATCTTAACAGGAATAAAATGTGCTGTCTTTGTCATTCTATCCACAATTACCCAAATGGCCTCATGTCCCTTAGGAGATCTTGGCAAGCCAGTCACAAAATCCATACATATACACTCCCACTTCCACTCAGGAATGGGAAGTGGTTGCAGCAATCCTGAAGGTTTCTGGTGTATTGCCTTAATTTGTTGACAAGTCAAGCATTGCTCCACAAATTGAGCTATCTCCCTCTTCATGTTATTCCACCAATAAGTTTCTCGAATGTCACGATACATTTTAGTGCTACCAGGATGCACTGAGTACGGGGTACGATGGGCTTCTTCCATAATCTCCTTCTTTATTGCAAAATCATTTGGCACACAAAGTCTTTTTCCAAACCTCAAGACACCCTCATTAGACACATTGAATTCTGGTCTCTTCCCTTCTTGTACCTCTTCTATGATCTTTACAATTTGTGCATCGTCAACCTGTGAACTCTTAATCTTCTCAATCAAAGTGGGTTGTATTGTCAAACTAGCCATAAAGACTTGGGAATCACCCATGACAATTTCAATTCCCAACCTCTCCAAGTCCTTAATAATCTCCTTTTGAGTAGTTAACAAGGCAGCTGAGAAACCAGAAGACTTCCGACTAAGCGCATCAGCTACCACATTAGCCTTGCCTGGATGGTAATTGATTGAGCAATCATAATCTTTAATCAACTCAAGCCACCTTCGTTGTCTCATATTCAATTCTTTCTGAGTAAAGAAGTACTTCAAGCTTTTATGATCTGTATAAATCTCACACCTTTCACCATACAAATAATGTCTCCAAATCTTCAATGCAAACACCACTGCAGCCAACTCCAAATCATGAGTGGGATAATTTTGTTCATAACTTTTTAATTGGCGGGATGCATAAGCTATGACTTTACCATGCTGCATCAACACACAACCAAGCCCTTTTCTTGAGGCATCACTATAAATAACAAAGCCTCCCATGTTGCTATGTATGGTTAGTACTGGTGCAGTGACCAACCTTTGCTTAAGTTCTTGAAAACTCTTCTCACATTCTTCTGTCCACTCAAACTTGGCATTCTTACGAGTTAGGTGAGTCAAAGGGGCTGCAATACGGGAAAATCCCTCCACAAACCTCCTATAATAACCAACAAGGCCCAAAAAGCTTCTAATCTCACTCACATTCGTCGGTCTTGCCCAATCAACCACAGCTTCAACTTTACTAGGGTCTACAGAAATCCCTGCCTTAGATATCACATGCCCTAGGAACACCACTTGGTCAAGCCAAAATTCACACTTCTTAAACTTGGCATATAGCCTCTTCTCCCTCAAAATTTGAAAAACAATTCTCAAGTGCTCTTCATGTTCTTCCATGCTCTTGGAGAAGATTAGAATGTCATCAATAAAGACAATAACAAAGCGGTCTAAGTACTCATGAAACACCCTATTCATCAAGTCCATAAATGCAGCTGGAGCATTGGTCAATCCAAAAGGCATTACCAAGAATTCATAGTGCCCATACCTAGTCCTGAAAGCTGTCTTGGGTATGTCTTCACCCTTGATTTTCAACTGGTGATACCCAGAACGAAGGTCAATCTTGGAGAAGACTTGTGCCCCTTGCAATTGATCAAACAGGTCATCAATACGAGGGAGAGGGTATTTGTTTCTCACAGTAACCCGGTTCAACTCACGGTAGTCAATACACAACCTCATAGTCCCATCCTTCTTCTTCACAAATAAAACTGGTGCACCCCATGGAGATGCACTTGGTCTGATGAACCCCTTATCAAGAAGTTCTTGTAACTGTTCCTTGAGCTCCTTAAGTTCAGTTGGTGCCATCCGATATGGTGCTTTCGAAATAGGAGAAGTTCCAGGGAGCAAATCAATAGAGAATTCAATCTCCCTATCTATAGGTATCCCTGGTAGGTCTTCAGGAAAGACATCAGGAAACTCCCTTACAACAGGGATATCATCCAACTTCAATGCATCTTTCCTAGTGTCCACCACATGAGCTAGGTACCCTTGGCATCCTTTCCGTAAAAGACGCTTAGCTCGAAGGGCTGATATCACCCTAGGTAAAGCATGCATCCTAGAGCCCTTAAACCGAAATTCAAGTTCTCCTAGAGGCCGAAACACCACTTCTTTTCTAAAACAATCTACACTGGCATGATAAGCCGCCAGCCAGTCCATTCCCAAAATTACATCATAGTCATACATGTCCATCAAAATCAAATCTACTAACATTTCCCTATCCTCAATTTGGATAACACAAGACTTAAGCATAAAATTACACACCAAAGAATCACCCATAGGTGTGGCCACAGACAAATCATAATCCATAAGTCCAGGTTTCTTATCACATAACTTAGCATATCGAGAGGAGATGAAAGAGTGTGTAGATCCAGAATCAAATAGAGTTTTAGCAAAGTTTGAGAATAAAGGGAGGATACCTGTAACCACAGTATCCGAAGCTTGAACATCTTGTGGTGTGAGTGCAAACACTCTCCCTTGTGCTTTCTTCCTCTGATCATTCTTCCCAGGTTGTGCCATTGAGTTTTGTTGAGGAGAAGTACAGCTTCTAGCTAAGTGTCCTGTCTTTCCACAGTTATAACAAGCCTTTCCTTCAAAGAAACACGGCTTGTCTCCATGAAACCTTCCACATGTAGGGCAAGCATTCAAACTTCTACCTTGAGCATTCTGGGGTGGATTCTTATTTTCTGGCTTATTTGATGATGAATTACTCCCAGACCTCCCAAAAGATCCTTTCTTGTTCCAATGACCTTGAGCATTGCCTTGACGAAAGCCTGTCTGTCCAGTGTTTCTAGGTGGGTTCTCCTTCCTAACATTGTTCTTGAAATCTTCCTCCAGTCTCATAGCTCTCTTAACTGACTCTGCATAGTTATCAACCCCTGCTGCAATCAAATGGTGTCGAAGTCTCTCATTCAACCCCTTTTGAAATCTGCTTGCTTTCTTCGCCTCAGTAAGGATTAAGTGGGGTCCAAAGCGAGATAACTCGATGAATTTAGCAGCATACTGCTCAACAGTCATACTTCCTTGCACCAAATCAGCAAATTCCCTCTCTTTTCGTTCTCGAACCACCTCAGGGAAGTAGTTATCATAGAAAACCCCTTTAAATTTCTCCCAAGTGATGGGATTTCTCTCAGTGTCCATTCCCTCCAAAATGGCTTTAGTAGATCTCCACCAACGCTCAGCTTCTCCAATCAACTTGAAAGTTGCAAACCGCACCTTCTGAGAGTCAATGCAATCTAAGGCTTCTAACAATTTCTCCATTTGCAAGAACCAATTCTCAGCTTCTGTAGGATCTGGCCTCCCATCAAAGGAAGGGGGATTCTGCTTCATAAAAGTCTCAAAAGAGCAACCAGCCCTTGCCTCTACTCTACCTACGCCTCTACTAGCAACATGGGCCAACCTGTCCAACAGTCGGGCAGCAGCTTCATCCAAAGGATCAGTGCGTGTCACCCTAGGACGATCATTATTTCTCAAGTCTTGAGTGACTTCAGCCTCAGTATCAACCCTTGCTTTGGTTGGCCTTCGCAAATTAACAATAGGTTCCTCACTATTGGAATTAGCTACTCTCTTCTTTTTGGGTGGCATGATACCTCTTAACAAAGAATCAAGAAATATAGACGGTGCAACAATTATTATTACTACACATAAGAAGTACACTGCTAAAATTATTTAAAATATCTCATCAAACATAACCCAAAATCCAAATGCTCTAACAAAAATCAAGATCATAGCCTAGTTTCAAGTGTCTATAAAATCATAACCTAGTTTTCAAGTGTCTACAGAATCATATCCTAAGCTCTGATACCACAAATGTAACGCCCCAAAATCATAGGCAATAAAAGTCTATTTAATCTGAATAATCCATAAAAATATTAAATAAAAGAAACTAGCAACCTTGAAACTGATTACAAAAGTCAGAGCTCTAATTCACCAAATACAAAACATCCTCAAAATAATTCTCCAATACAAAGTTTAATGCCATAAAATGATAATAAAATCCTTAGTTCCACAAAAATAATTTGTAACTTTTGTCTCCCAAGAACCTCTACTCCAATAATCCACCTAATGTATCTGTAATGAGAAATAAAGGGGGGTGAGATAACTCAATAAGTGGAATTCACTAACATTGGGGTGTGGGAACAAACCTTTCAAATAAATAATTCTTTCAACAGATTCACAACTTATAATTCACCAATATTTTGTCATCAACTATTTCATGTAAAAGAAAATAATATCTTTATATTGTGAGCCATCATAATATATATATATTGATACCATCACATAAACAATTTCCCTAGGCTTTTCTCGTGGTCAACGTTTACGCCCCGTTGACAGGGTTGTGCTGTCCCCTTTTTGGGACTGGAACCTCCTTTCATCCCATTTCTCAAGGATGGCTCCTTTGGAACCTAAAGGTACACTCCCTTGCTAAGGAGCTTCCTTTTGGATCCTCAATAGTATGCTCCCTTGCTAAGGAGCTATCAAATGTGCACTGTCCCCTTTTGGGACCGTCCCTTGCTAAGGACTAGCTGCAGCATGATTGTCCCTTGCTAAGGACTAAATATCATACTGAGCTTCTAATCACGACTTGCCATAGGTTTTCAAAACACATTCAATATGCTCACAAAATAATCCATTCATACTTCTCAAAAATATAAAGACATATTCACACATACAAGTTTAAATAAAATTAGGTTGTCCCACAAGTTTTTCATAAAACGAATAGCCAATGTGCACATCAAACATTTGTAAAATATTCATTTATATATAGAATATCAACATATTCTTTCATATAAAATGGTTTAATAATTAACACTGTTTTGGGAAAACCCCCAAAATTAGTAAACACCACTTACCTCTTAGTTGCAAAAATAAAGGAAATCAACCTCCCTTGAATCACAACAATTCAGTAGAATTAGAACCTAGCAATACCAAAAATAGGTTCATCAATACACAATTTCCCACTTCAAAATTTATTTTCACACTTAAATGGTTTTATCCTAAACAATATTAATATATCCAAAATCCTCCTTTTATTCACTTAACTATCAAATTTACTATTGGAAGTCACGTATTGTCTTAATTTGCTGCTTAGCATTCCCTTTTGATGCCATTAGATGTCCATTGACTCTAACCATTATATATATATAAACCTATCCAATCAGCCCAGCATATAAAGCTATTAATCAAAGGTGGAAGCCATATGTTAAAGTTATGTCAAATCTATTTCAAAGCCTATGGAGGACCATACGGCTATGTAAATAAAAGTTCCTATTTTAATATTGTATTCATCAACCCAAAGACCCAAATCCTCTTGATGCCATAAAGCAAAGGACACGGCTGGACACTAATTGGGCAAAGACAATGGCAATGAAAAGAGATAAACCATTATATATGTAAACCACCAGCAACCCTTTTTCCTTTCACATGGTGACAAAACAGTTGAAAAAGTCCAAGCCTATTAGACACAATTCAAAGCTCTGGACATGCAGCCATAATTGACCATTCTCATCTAATATAATACAATTATAAGAACCCTTTTTCTTTAATATATTGAAAGGTTAGACTTATGAAGTCATGCCTTTTGTCCTATTAGCTACTAAAGCCATTTCATGCACAATTCTTCCTTGAAAACGTGGGATGATCTCCTAGTCATAAACAGGTTTTATATTTTTTTATTATTATTTTCTTTTTATTCTTTTACTTATAAACAAGACAACGTTGAATTTCAAGTCCACACCTACTATTGTGCTCTGCGCAGCACAAAGACTCATACACGCAGAAATCCTCCCTCCTAGCTATGTGATATATCAATAGTCCTTAAGCTAGATAGACACATGCTAGGTATCACATAATTAAAAGAACTCAAATAAAGAGGAGAGCTGACCTGATTCTCCTACACAGCCGTAGAGAAGACAAGAACAGCTTACTTGTATGTTGCGGCTGAAAACAAAAGGGACTTCTTATGTATAAACACATGTAATTTAAGCGGAAAAAAGCTAGGGTTTTCAAGGCCCATATATATACTTATGCCACATCACTTGGGCTTCATATCCCATAGTATTTATAATTATTTTTAATATCTTAGGCCCAAATCAATTTTATCCATTTAATTATAGGCCTCCCCTATAATTTATGTATAATAATTTAATTGATATCAAAATTATGGGGTGTTACAAAACAAGTACTCCTCTTCAGGTTATCCTCAAGCCAACAGAAAGACAAAAGTGACGAATCGAACATTGCTAAAGATCATCAAGGCTAGATTAGTGCGAGTGAAGGGAGCATGGCCCAAGGAGTTTCCAAGTGTTTTATGGGCCTATCGAACCACAGCAAGAACCCCAACAGGAGAAACACCCTTCAATCTCACGTATGGCATAGAAGCAGTTATCCTTGTCGAGATAGGACTCACCAGCCTCAAGAAGGAGTTCTTCAACGAAGATAGCAACGACAACCAATTAAAACTAAACCTAGATTGCTTAGATGAAGTTAGAGACCAAGCTTCTTAGAGAATGGCCAAGTACCAATAGAAGATGGCTGAGTACTACAACTAGAGGGTAAAGCTCAAAAGATTCAGCATTGGAGATCTTGTCCTATGGAAAGTGACGCTTGCAACAAAGGACCCAGCACAAGGAAAGTCTTGACCAACATGGGAAGGACCATACCGAGTCGTCCACTACTCTCGATAAGGAAGCTATCACTTGGAAGACCTAGACAGGAACAAAGTACCTCGTCCTTGGAATGTCGAACACCTTAAGAGGTACAAGTAGGGACTATAGCTCATTTGTAAGCTATTGACAATGTCTTATGATTTTTCAAGCAAATCAATAAAACGTACCATTCAATGCCTAACATGCTCTACCAATTTTTCTCCTCTCGTCCTCTATGAACTCATCCAATCAAGTCCCTAACTGAATGCAAACCATTTAACCAAGCTTGAAAGATAAGATTTCTTAAATGGATGTAAGTCGTCCAAATAAAAACCTGGATGATAAGATTCCTTGAATGGATGTAAGTCGTTCAGGTAAAAATTAAGGTGATAAGATTCCTTAAATGGATGTAAGTTGTCCAAATAAAAAACCTAAACGATAAGATTCATTGAATGGATGTAAGTCGTTCAGGTAAAAATTAAGGCAATAAGATTCCTTAAATGGATGTAAGTCGTCCAAATAAAAAGCCCAGACGACAAGATTCCTTAAATGGATGTAAGTCGTTCAGGTAAAAATTAAGGCGATAAGATTCCTTAAATGGATGTAAGTCGTCCAAGTAAAAAGCCTAGACAATAATATTCCTTGAGTGGATGCAAGTCGTTCAGGTAAAAGTTAAGACGATAAGATTCCTTGAATGGATGTAAGTCGTACAGGTAAAAGTTAGGATGGAAAGGTTCCTTAAATGGATGCAAGCCGTCTAAACAAAAAAAACTAAGATGATAAGATCCCTTGAAGGGATGTCCACCGTCCCAGCAAAGTTAAGGTGGCAAAGTTCCCAAGTGGACGAAAACTGTACCTTAACAAAACAAAGATGGCGAGATTCCATTAGAATATGCAAGTCAAAGATGAGATCCCTTGCAAGAACATGAGTATTAGACAACCCTACATACCATTTAGCATGCGCGAAGTGTAAACAAGCCACATTCAAAAATGGACAAGCTACATTCAGAAGCAAACAAGCCACATTCAAAAGCAAACAAGCCAAATTCAAAAGCAACACAAGGAAATAAATATATATAAAAGGAGTTTCAGCTCAAAATTATTCAAAAGCCCCAAAACAGGCGAGGCACCCAAAAAGTACAAAAAAAAAAAGTGTAAACAAAGATAAAGAAACTAGGCAACAGGATCGTCATTCCCTCCTTTTTCTGGCACTGGGGATTCCTCGTGCAGAAGTCTGAGCAGCCTATGCAGCCTCGTCAGCTTCTATTTCTTTGTTGATAGCCTCGAAGTCCAGATCCTCTAGGTCCGTCCCTGGGCCATGCTGCACTAGGTATCTCCTTAGCAGCTCAAAACCTTTATAATACTAGCTAAACAGGATTGTATCTCTATGAGTTGAAAGGCATGGACGGCCTTGGCCATAGCATTCTTCATTTTCTGGTTGGCTGCTGCAAGCTGCTCATCCTTCTGCTTCATCAGCAGCTTCTTTGCATTGAGCTCCTCGGACAAAGCCTTGAGCTTCTCCTTGGATGCATTGCTGTCGTCCATCGTGGCAATCAAGTCTCTTCTCAAGTGAGAACCCCCAGCCTCTAGCGCCTCCACCTTAGAATTGGCCACCACGACCTTCTCCTCATTCAACAAATATAGGGAGGTAATGTGCATCGTCTCCCCCAACAACTGGCAACCAAGGCATACAATGATCAAAATTGACTAAGGCAACTTATGGACGAGCAATGAAAGGTGAAGGAAGATTACCTGGACGAGCTTATGCACATGACGGCTCACTATTTCATGAAAAGGCACGCCTGAAATCTCCTTCATCTCCTCGGGCATCATAACCTCGTTGGCCCGAGAAAGAGCCGTCCCTACGTCGGCCCAGATGCTGGCTCCCATCTTCTCCTTTCCCTTATCCCCCGTCTGGCGTTTCTTCGAAGGAGGAATGATCTCCTCAATAGAAATAGCCAGGGAAGCAACCCGGCCTTCCTCCGGAGCAGGGGTGGACAAACCCTTCTCGGTCACCTCCTTCTCTTTCTCTTTCTAAACAACCCTCACTCTTCGCTAACTGATGATACAGAGGGGCTCATTTTTCTTTGCCTTGATTCGGGTGTACAGTTCCTGGTTAAATTTAGTTGTCATCTCTATAAAAAAAAAAAGAAAAAAAAAAAGAGAGAGTAAGTTAAAAGATTGAAAGAAAGGGAAAGGAGATGAATTACTTTCATCCTGGAACAACTCACCTTTCTCTTCACAGAATAGAGCACGGAGGACGTAGTGAGAAGGCTCCGGACCCAAAAAGTGACAAGCCAAAGTCCGAGGATCGACAAACTCGTCAAAATCGTCAATAGAGCTTGCGTACTTAATGGCTTCCTAGATGCGTTCTTCAAATCTGCTTTCAAGTTCAGGACGCTCCTTAGTTGCAAAATAGAAAAAATGCACAAGGTCAAAATGTACGATTAATGTAAGCAACGAGATTAAGATTTTTGCACAAGATGTGAATGCACCAAGTTGCGGGGTCTCCCACCGACGCAGTAGCCTAGGGACCTCCCCCCAAAATTTGTCGGAAAGGGTCTCCCAACGTCACCCAACACAAAAAAATACCTAGACTTCCAGTATCGGAAGGACGAAGGTAGATCAACGATGAGCCAAGACCTTCTATCCCATGGTACAAGCTCATAGAAACCAAACTCTTTAGACTCCTTTAGACGATAGAGATGGACGAACTCATTTAGCGTGATCATGTCCCCATTAGCTATGGTCGTCCAAATCACCATACAGCTTATGATGATTCTTCATGAATTCGGCATAAGCTGTCCTGGGGATATATTTAGATAATGGAGAAGGTCTATTATGAAGGGATGAACGGGAAATCTAAGGCCACATAGGAAAGCTGACACCTCACCGTGGGCAAAAGCATACGATTTCTCACCAGACCGAGGGAGATGAATCCTAGTTTCCTCAGGAAACTGGAACCTATCCCTAAATCTACCAAAGGTTTCCTCATTCAGGGAACACTTCTCTTTGAGGGCGTGAAATGGTCGGGATGAGGACGAAACAGAAAGGTGGAGAGACGCGGGCATAGAAGCAGCGGTATCTGTGTTAGTCCCAGCTGTGCCAGCATTAGATGACAGGCCCATCTCCAAATCACTCGATCTAATCTCCGAACCCATCCTCTCCCTCCTTAATACCTCTCGCATAGACCTAAACCAATCTAAGGACTGGCACAACAGAGGGTACAAACTAACCAACACTAGCTCTAAACCATTGTCACCTAAGACAAAACCCCCAACCTGTGGACAATGGCCACTAGGGGAACCTAAAAATGCTCCCAAGCGAGCAAAGAAGAATGCAATAGAGGGAGAAGTATGCCTAATATCAGAGTAATAAACCATTAAACACAAGGGAAAGGAGGAAATAAAAAGTCCTAAAAAGGAAAAAGGAACGGAAAAGGAGCTTACCTGAGAAAGAGGAAGAAATTGAGAAATCAAGGGAGGCAATGCGAATCAGAAAAAAAGAAAGTGAAGAGAGAAGGAAAACACAAATATACTTAAAAGGTTACCTCGGAAAACGAAAAGGGTTGGGAAACCGAAGAGTTTCATCGAAGCGAAAACTCCTCAACTACTCCAGGCATGACGCGTCGCCATGACATGCGCCATGTCGCCACCACGCAATAAATGCGGAAGGGGTGGATCCCCAAATGCCACAACCACATAAAAAAAAAAAAAAAAAAAAAAAAAAAAACCTTTACATATTCCTGTTACGGTCCTCAAGTGGACGATCTCGGAATAGAGGGGCAATTGATAAGCCCAACACATTTTCCTCAGGCAGATAACTCATCCATAATAGCCAACACTAGACAAAGGAAGGGCATTAAGCCCCAATCAATGGGGAAAGCGTTACACGCTAACAATAAGTATTCATGTCATTGGGATGAGCAAGATCCTCTCATTCAAAACCCTCAGAGGCATTACAGACACCACATTGAAGGCTACCATCAAACACCCCTAACGGCTATGATGAAGAGGCAGATACGTATATATACATACCTCAGGACCTTGGGAGAGGTACAAGAAAAATTTTCACCCCTATACTCTAATATCCTGATATCAAGTTCTTTTTTCTCTCTCAGTTTATTTGACTTAATCATCGGAGGCCTTGTGGCAAGCACCACACTGGTGTTCTTTACGTCCTCCATTCTTTATTTATTTTTACAGGAGCTTGGACGACTTTCCTTCTAGACTATCATTTAGCTGACGAGTTTGGCATCATCAGGGGTCTCTATCATTTCATTTCAGCTTTTTGAGCTTTTTGGGAAGCCTATACTCTAATATGTCGTTGGGAGGAGCAAGATCTCGGAAAAATTTTCACCCCTATACTCTAATTATGTATTAAAAAATAAAAAGTCAAATTAGATCATTTTTAGAAGAGAAAAAAATATGCATAATTTAAATAAAATTTGTTTAAAGAAAAAAAATCTGCAACTGGTCGGGTTTAAGATTTTCTAATTAAAAAAAAAAAATCCTTCAAATATTTCACGTACCAAAACCTGTTAAAATTTCCGAATTTCATCACAAATACATCCTATTTCTTTACCTATAATAAAACGAGTGAAATCAAGCATCCAATTTGTTGAGCACCGTAGCTAATTACCATCCTATCCTTGGACTTTGAGAGTTTTGTGATAGCTGAATCAAGTTGATGTGTGTTTATCCTCATGAAGTAGCTGAATTTCGTTTAGGCAAAATAATTAAAAATAAAATAAATATATTTGAGATTGATCTCGCAGTAAAATTTGACTTCGATGGAGTGTTTCTATTTCCTTTCTATGTTTTACATATGAAGAAACTTTTTGTTTGTAGAATTATAGCAACCATTTTGTTAAATTTTTTTTAGTAGAAAAATAAAACATTGTTTACTGTTTTTAAGGTTAACAGGAAGTCTTGAGTCGTTATTCGTTAATATCAATAGCGTTGCTTCAGTTAGTAAATAGGAAAAATAGGGAGAGAAGCACACATGGCTAATTATCATTTGTGAAGCATGAAATGGAGCATAGCAAATGGTTTGGACTTTGGAGTATTTTTATTCCTCTTTATATAATAATAAATAATTAATTATAAAGGGTAAAACTTAGTTACAAGGTGTCCTTAAATTCAATAATATCATTGTATTGACAAAAGGCCTCATAGTTGAGTTTAATTTTCCTTATAAAAGATACCACAACTTTTTCCATACTAATCGATACAATTATATATTTAATTTCAATTGTAAAACCTAAAATAGAACACGTGGACCTAAGTTTTGTCAAATGACAAATTTTCTTTCACACCTCAATTATCATATCCCAGAATAGGGGTCTCCATCACTTTAACTTTTTGAGCTTTTTTTGGGAAGCCTAAGGGTCCCCGACCATAGACATAACCCCTTGACATGGATGGTGAATTAAGTATGGTCCCACCCAACGCAGCAGAGGTTCTTACACTCGCACTCAAAGACAAGACCAATGCGTGACTTTCCCCTCTTTTACTAGCGGAAAAAAGATAAATGTTATATTCTTCGTTTAATAACGTATTATTGTGGGTTGTTATATATATGTATATATATATATATATATATATATATATATATATATATATATATATCGTTACGAGCTGACAAAAAGATAAATTTAAATTTAAATTTATAATAATTTATTACATAAAATTTATTGTAGGGACACGATTCTCAAACGGCCCAACAATGACGTTGGGCTCGCGCGTGAAGGATCCCTCACAATAAAATTTGTAGAGAGTGGGCTTAAAAGGCGAGCGTCTGGTCACGGGGCGTTGGTCCAAACCGGACTTTAGGGAAATTCAGATAGAAAAAGGCTTCAGCCTGGATATCCAAGCCTACAACTTTGTAACTTGAGGGATTGGACTCCTCGGATCATGGCCGATGAGCACTAACGCCTTTCTCCGGTTACCCGACGGTGGGTTTTTCGTGGTGGTGTACATTTATTATCCGGGCATTCTTATCCCTAGAGTTTTCTCCAGGAAGTGAGATGGAGAGCCCCCTTTTAATTAGTCTACCTTACCTTTTATACTAGCCTACGTTTGTTGTCCCTCGTCCACGTGTAGGGTCAACTTTTCCAGGACTGATATTTGTCCCGTCAATCTAATCCCAGAATTGTTGGGGATGGTTAATAAAGCCTAAAAATCAGGCTCTGTTAGGTGTAAAGTCTTATCAGTGAAGGGTATTAAGGACAACTTCCCTGAGATATTTTAGATCTTCTTACGGATTTGTTCTTATAGCTCTCTTTTATCCCTTTTGTCAAGGGAGCTTTAGGCTTGCCGAGGACTAAACCGTCCTCGGCTGCTTATTTGGGCCATCCTCGGCCTTATACTTTTGAGCTTGGGCCACGACTTTTTTCAACTTGGGCTTGCGGGCTCCCCACGAGCAAATGGGCCTGGCCCATAAACCATCGGTCCCCACAATAGCCCCTCAAAACCCTGCTGTCCAACATCTTGGTTGGAGAGGTGGGTTTTGGTAATGCTGAGTCTTTATTGTGGCTCATTCATTTCAGCCCTTGAAGGACGCGGGTAACTCTTCACATGCCCAAGGAATGTACCGGTCTACGAGCTGTTCCCCTTAATTTGCGCACGTTGCACTTATGTCGTTTGGATATTCAAGGCGCGTCTTTAATATCCTCCCTTTACGAGGCCTCCCAGATCTGACGGTTATGGATGGTGTGGGAGAACGAAACGGCGCATTCTTATTTGTAGGTTTCCCTGGGGATCTGAACGGGTTATGCACCCTTTTCTTCGTCCCTTATATAAAGAGAGAAGGCAAAAGGTGATTCTCTCATATCAGAATCAACCAGGCTTTTCCCAGAGTTCACTTCTTCTCTCTGGTTATACCCTATCCATTAATACGTTCACCATAGTAGTCAGCCATGAATAAATCATTCCTTTCCCAGAAACGCCATGTCCTAATAAAGCTTGAGATGGCTCGGTCAGGGCAAGGATGGCGGAGACTCAAGATTTGTCTCCCCTTCCTTTTAGCCAAAATCCGAAGCAGGGACTCGTCACATCTCACTTTCGGTGTGACTGAGTCGAAAACATCCATTATCACCACCGTCCGCTCTCTCACGAGCATATCTAACATGGCGCCAGCGTGTTAGGAGTCAAGACTGGGGCAGGGACTAAGTGCCCCTGCTTCTTCCTCTCTTTGTTCACTGGCGCCCCCCTTTGCCTCTCCCTCTTCTTCTCCTCCTTCCTACTCATGTCCTCCATCTTCTTCATTCATCTCCTCCATCTTCTGCTCATGTCCTCCATCTTCTTTTTCTTTTGCGCTCCTTGGTGACAAGGGCTTGCTGAAGTGCTTCCATGTGTTCCAATTCTTCTTCCTTCTCCTTCATCTTTTTCTAAAGGAAGTTCTTCTCCTGATATGAGCAGTACGGAGGCAGAGATTGGAGAGACTTTGAAGGCGGGTTTAAAAGACATCTGACCGTTTACTGATTTGTATTGCGGATGCTATTGTTGCTTTTAGCAATTCATTTTTTGTATAGGCTTGTTTAAGCCCTTCTTTGTACGTTGTAATAATTTTTCATATTAATAAAAGTTATTGTTATTCTACTTCGCATGTTCTATTTATATGTTTTAATAAATTTGCAAACACTGCTCGGCACAATAGTATAGCATTTGAATCAATGACAACTAAGGCCAAAATATTTGCTAATAAAAAGATTCCATCATAACTTTAACAGAATTACTTGACATAGCAATGCCGACCAGGGAGGGACGACACTTACCTCAAAATTTGCCAAAATGAGGACTGAGTATTTGATACGGTGTAAGGAATAACTATCCGAGGACGTGTCATCCGCAAAACGAACAGTTTCCTTAGGCTATTGAATAGGGGGTCATTTTGCCATCTTAACATACTGGCCTTAACATTTTACGATATTTGAGCCGAGAACTTTCCCGTCCGAGTACTTGGTTTCCCCATAGGCTTGAGTCCGAGGACCATGCAATGCCTTGGCTCTGTCCAAAACTTTTTAGAGTACTTGGTTTCCCCATAGGCTTGAGTCCGAGGACCATGCAATGCCTTGGTTCTGTCCAAAACTTATTAGAGTACTTGGTTTCCCCATAGGCTTGAGTCCGAGGACCATGCAATGCCTTGGTTCTGTCCAAAACTTTTTTGAATTCAATTTCTCCCTTTCTTCAGGTATATCACGAGGCGCCGAGCAGAGGTTGCCCTCGGCAACGGCTATTCCTCGGCGTGGGCCATAATCCCTGGGCCCTTATGCAGAACGGGCCTGGGCCGCGAATTCACTAGGTCCACGAATTAGGAGGTATTTATGCAAGCTCTGGCCACGCGGCACTTTCTGATGTCCCAGTGTTCGAGGTGCGCCTTTGCGAGGCTCCTTTAATCTTGTGGTTGCAGTTGACGTTGGAAGTTAGGCCAAAGCCATTTTGTCTGTAGCGTTCCTTGGGACGCTGCGTGAGTTGACTGCCACCACCTTGTCTTTTCAAATAAATAGGAGGGAGAAAGAGTTGCTTTATATGCACACAGCTCCTTCAGTTTCCTCCCAAATCACAATTTCTATATTCAGCGCTATCCTCTCTTAACATAACATGTTTGAGGCGAAGGTTGGGAAGGAAGAAATCTCTCCGTCACAGAGGCGCCGTGTCCTCATGAGACTCCAAATAGTAAGGTATGGGCACAGGAAGCATAAATTCAAGGGAATACTCCATTTCGACCGAGGAAAAAGGGTGTCTCTCCCTCTTTTAGTCAAAATCCGAAGCAGGTTCTGTTCATGCCAGAATTTTGGTGTGTCAGAAGAAAGATTCTCCGCCATCAGCGCCTTTGCCTTGTGGCAGGCAAATATTTAGAGAAAACCCCTCAACTTCCAACTCCCTGCACCTTTCCTTCAGTGGTGTCAGGCTCAAGTTGGGTCTCTTTTGCTGTTTGAGTTGTGGGCATGTGAAAGCATTGAGGAAGAACAAGGTCTTGGAGCTGCAGCCAACCTCTCCTCTGATCTACTTCCTCAGCTTTATTTTATTCTCTTGTATCTTCCTTTCTGTTTGGTTATGTAGTGAGCTTTGACACAAACTGATTCCAACTTTTTCATTGTACGCTGTACTATTTCTTTATTTTAGTAAGAATGGAAATTTCTTTACTTGTTTTGAATATTGTTCCTTTGTCAACACTACTTCGTGAATGGGTATGCCCTATGTGTGTGTTTCTTCAAGAATATTTAGAGCAAAATAGCTTGAAACATAATCTAACTAACTCCAATTTACCAATACTACCAGGCATTATATCGATAATTCATAGTAAATCAAACTTAGGAAACTAACCGGGATAACAGTTGAATATTCTGTGATAAGCGCGTGAATACCGTCCAAGGCTGACAATCTCTAAATAATCCATCCGAGCAGTCAACTGGGAAGCAGGGAACTCCGATTGTGCTTCTTGTGTACTTGGTTTCCCCATAGGCTTGGGTCCGAGGACCATGCAAGGCCTTGGTTCTGTCCAAAACTTGTAAGATTTCTTTTTTGTACTTGGTTTCCCCATAGGCTTGGGTCCGAGGACCATGCAAGGCCTTGATTCTGTCCAAAACTTGTAAGATTTCTTTTTTGTACTTGGTTTCCCCATAGGCTTGGGTCCGAGGACCATGCAAGGCCTTGGTTCTGTCCAAAACTTGTAAGATTTCTTTTTTGTACTTGGTTTCCCCATAGGCTTGGGTCCGAGGACCATGCAAGGCCTTGGTTCTGTCCAAAACTTGTAAGATTTCTTTTTTGTACTTGGTTTCCCCATAGGCTTGGGTCCGAGGACCATGCAAGGCCTTGGTTCTGTCCAAAACTTTTTAGATTTCTTTTTTGTACTTGGTTTCCCCATAGGCTTGGGTCCGAGGACCATGCAAGGCCTTGGTTCTGTCCAAAACTTTTTAGATTTCTTTTTTGTACTTGGTTTCCCCATAGGCTTGGGTCCGAGGACCATGCAAGGCCTTGGTTCTGTCCAAAACTTGCAAGATTTCTTTTTTGTACTTGGTTTCCCCATAGGCTTGGGTCCGAGGACCATGCAAGGCCTTGGTTCTGTCCAAAACTTGTAAGATTTCTTTTTTGTACTTGGTTTCCCCATAGGCTTGGGTCCGAGGACCATGCAAGGCCTTGGTTCTGTCCAAAACTTGTAAGATTTCTTTTTTGTACTTGGTTTCCCCATAGGCTTGGGTCCGAGGACCATGCAAGGCCTTGGTTCTGTCCAAAACTTGTAAGATTTCTTTTTTGTACTTGGTTTCCCCATAGGCTTGGGTCCGAGGACCATGCAAGGCCTTGGTTCTGTCCAAAACTTGTAAAATTTCTTTTTTGTACTTGGTTTCCCCATAGGCTTGGGTCCGAGGACCATGCAAGGCCTTGGTTCTGTCCAAAACTTGTAAGATTTCTTTTTTGTACTTGGTTTCCCCATAGGCTTGGGTCCGAGGACCATGCAAGGCCTTGGTTCTGTCCAAAACTTTTTAGATTTCTTTTTTGTACTTGGTTTCCCCATAGGCTTGGGTCCGAGGACCATGCAAGGCCTTGGTTCTGTCCAAAACTTGTAAGATTTCTTTTTTGTACTTGGTTTCCCCATAGGCTTGGGTCCGAGGACCATGCAAGGCCTTGGTTCTGTCCAAAACTTGTAAGATTTCTTTTTTGTACTTGGTTTCCCCATAGGCTTGGGTCCGAGGACCATGCAAGGCCTTGGTTCTGTCCAAAACTTTTTAGATTTCTTTTTTGTACTTGGTTTCCCCATAGGCTTGGGTCCGAGGACCATGCAAGGCCTTGGTTCTGTCCAAAACTTGTAAGATTTCTTTTTAAGTAGTTTTTTCTTTATACTTATTTATTTTTCGAAGGCTAGCCCCTAGGCCAGGGAGGGGAGAGTTGGCTTGAGGCCGGAAGCCCCTAGAGCTGCTCGCGCCGTTAGCAGTGCAAGGCGTAGCCCCTAGCAGAAGCTTATGGCGGAGCAACAACTGCACGTCGCCGGAGATGGGAAAGACTCGTGAATCTCTGCTTGCTAGAAAGCTGACTCATGCGCCACCCGTGCCAACGCGCAAGCCTTCCCACAGACGGCGCCAATTGTAGGGACACGATTCTCAAACGGCCCAACAATGACATTGGGCTCGCGCGTGAAGGATCCCTCACAATAAAATTTGTAGAGAGTGGGCTTAAAAGGCGAGCGTCTGGTCACGGGGCGTTGGTCCAAACCGGACTTTAGGGAAATTCAGATAGAAAAAGGCTTCAGCCTGGATATCCAAGCCTACAACTTTGTAACTTGAGGGATTGGACTCCTCGGATCATGGCCGAGGAGCACTAACGCCTTTCTCCGGTTACCCGACGGTGGGTTTTTCGTGGTGGTGTACATTTATTATCCGGGCATTCTTATCCCTGGAGTTTTCTCCAGGAAGTGAGATGGAGAGCCCCCTTTTAATTAGTCTACCTTACCTTTTATACTAGCCTACGTTTGTTGTCCCTCGTCCACGTGTAGGGTCAACTTTTCCAGGACTGATATTTGTCCCGTCAATCTAATCCCAGAATTGTTGGGGATGGTTAATAAAGCCTAAAAATCAAGCTCTGTTAGGTGTAAAGTCTTATCAGTGAAGGGTATTAAGGACAACTTCCCTGAGATATTTTAGATCTTCTTACGGATTTGTTCTTATAGCTCTCTTTTATCCCTTTTGTCAAGGGAGCTTTAGGCTTGCCGAGGACTAAACCGTCCTCGGCTGCTTATCTGGGCCATCCTCGGCCTTATACTTTTGAGCTTGGGCCACGACTTTTTTCAACTTGGGCTTGCGGGCTCCCCACGAGCAAATGGGCCTGGCCCATAAACCATCGGTCCCCACATTTATTATTATAAAATTATTGTAAAAATAATATAAATATAAGATTTCTCATAAAAAAAATGTTAGGACCATAAATAAATTCACAATTTTTATCTTTTACTACAACTTGTTACAAAATGTGATAGGTTCTTATTCTTATCGCTCACAATTCGTTATAGTGTGAGATGTGGCAAGAGTTGGAAAAATAGTTATATATACATAAAATGATTCATATATATATATTTATAATTCAATTTGTGGGAAATATGGATTTGAATGCTCAACATCTTTATTAAAAATACCAAAATAAAACTAATTGAGTTAGAAGTTTCACATGTACTTAGTTGATTTATACAGATGGGAATTAACTTAGCTTGTGATTTTTTTAGTACATGACAAATTCCTCTATTTTAGTACGCTTTGATCACATGTACACTATCACAGGTTGTTACCATATTGTAAAGATATTTTTGGTTGTTATTGTATAACACAAGTAAGGATTGGTTGTTATTGTATAACACAAGTACGATAAAAGAACAGACAAGTTCTTAGTATTTTGAGAGAGAGAGAGAGAGAGAGAGAGAGAGAGAGGTGGGATGGGGGTTTTTTTGTGAGTGGTAGTTGAGAGGAGAGGTGAGCTGGATTAGTGTGTGTGCATTGAAATGGACGTGAAAGAGAAATGTGAAATATATGGGGTTTTTATAAGTGTGAGTGTGTGGGGGATAGGAAGGAAGGTACAAGGTCCGGTTATAATGTCTGTCTAATTTGTATGTACGCAAAAAGATTGATAGTTGGGTGTGTGTGTGGGGTTAAGGTTGACAGGCCGACATAGAGTGGTGAGGTGGTACATGTAGACTCTGTAGAGATTACAAATATATATTTACGTGAGAGATCAGTTCCCTTCGTTGATAAGCATTAGGCAATTTGCCAAGTTGTTAGTATTTTTAAGAACTACCCTTTAGTTTTCAATTGTTTATACTTATAATTCTTTCATTTAGAGGATTTTTCATTATAAGTTTGTTAGACTTTAGAGTGGTTTGTGTGGTTTCAATGGTTAAGAATGTGCACATTTTTTGCGCTTGGTTCATATCTTTGGAAGAGTTTAAAAATGTTTTGGAATACAATTGAAGGGGACATATAATCCACTATTTATCATTATTTATTATGATTATTCGTTCTTAAATTCATATGATAAAATAGTATTTTAAAAAAAATTGAGAATCAAATTAGTGTTATTTATTCTAATGTAGTGTACACACTTTTATTATAAACCAAGCACCAAGCTTGTGACTTGCAAGTGCTATCATAACTATCACATTTAAAAAATAAATAAATAATTCCAAACCCGCCCCATTTATCCAGAGGAGTATGAGCACATGGGCTTGAGTGATACTAGCATAACATAGATACTAGCATAAAACACACACATCTATATATCAAATATGAATTTATTATATTGTTTAAGTAGCACCAATAACTTTATTGCCACATCAATTAATAAAGTTTTTATTTAGCATTTTTCATATAATTTTTCACATTTTTTTTTCATAACTACTTTTATGGCCTTTTATGACTGGAGTAATAATGTAATATCACTTTCACCTAAATCTATCATTAATACCACTTTTATTATGCATGAATTATGCTCTAGCTGAAGTAGTTGCAATTTTATAATGTTCAAACTTGAGTACTAGTTATGAAAATCAGTAAAAACCATGGTGGAAGGGGACGCAAAAGTTTGTTTTCATGCCCCGGCTAAAAAGAGAGAATCAACTATTTCTACTATCATTAATCATGCTTTTGATTTAAGTTTGTATTTTGTTAACTGTTTATGTTAGGAGATCTCTTAACTCAACACCTTATTTTTCTACTAAATTTAATGTTGCTCTTGAAGTTTCTCTTGTAATAATTTTAATTTGCCTATTGCGATTCTAGAAGTATGTAGGTGCAATTGTTGTACTTCTTTTTAGTTCTTAACGAAATTACAGTTTATGAAAAAAATTATTCTAGGCAGCGCTTAATTATTCTTGACACGTACTTAATCCACACACACACACACACACACACACACACATATATATATATATATATATATATATATATATTTATAATTCAATTTGTGGGAAATATGGATTTGAATGCTTAACATCTTTATTAAAAACACCAAAATAAAACTAGTTGAGTTAGAAGTTTTACATGTACTTAGTTGATTTATACAGATGGGAATTAACTTAGCTTGTGATTTTTTTAGTACATGACAAATTCCTCTATTTTAGGAATCCAAATCTTCTATCCCACTTTTCCTGCTCCACTCTATACTCCACCAATAAAAGTTTACCACGTGTTAACATAATTAATTAAATACTATCATTATTGACTTATTAATATTACCATTATTAATTAATGATAGTATTTAATTAATTATGTTAACACATGGCAAGCTTTTATTGATAGAGTATAGAATGGAGCAGGAAAAGTAGGATAGAAGATTTGGACTCCTATTTTAGTACACGCTTTGATGTTTGATCACATGTACACTATCACAGGACATAGGTTGTTACCGTATTGTAAGGATATTGTCCCCATTCAAACTCTCTATTTCTCTCCCGCCAAGACATCCTATAAAACCCACTTCTATACCCAAAGAACTCACTTCACATTCTACAAAATTTTCCAGGTTAGTTTTTCTTTTTTCTTCTCAGCTTTTTTTCATTTTTTTTGCCTATTTCTTTTCCTCTCTATTTTCTTAGCTGCCAAACAGCATATTTGTTCTTGTAGATTGTAGCTATTTTTTATTTTTTTGTGCCTATTTCTTTCCCTCTCTATTTTCTTAGCTGCCAAACAACATATTTGTTCTTGTAGGTTGTAGCTATTTTTTATTATCTTTTGTGCCAATTGCTATTTCCAAACAAGATTAGGGAAAAGAAAATAAAAAAAGAGAGTTACAATTGTTATTGATGTAGCTATTTTTGATTTTTTTTTAATGCCTTGTTGCTATTTTCTTGGTAGCCAAACAATAAGTAGGATTTGGAAAAAAAAAAAAAAAGAATTAGAAATTGAACAAATAATAAGGAAGATTGTGGCAAACATATATGTATTGTGATGATTGTTGTTAGCGTTGTTCTGAGAATTGATGTAAGGTACTAGGATGTTTTGGTAGCTATGGGCAGGTCACATTCTGTTATAGATGGCTAATTAGGCATGTGCTCAATTCAAAGATTCAACTTAAATTATTTCTAATACCTTTTGTTTATTTTTATCTTTTCATTTGGTTGAATTTCATGGTTATTTAGATAATCAAAATCAAAATATCATCCTATACTCAATGGAGAGATACGAAGGTGGTGCTAAAGTTCGAGAAGGGAATTATGCAACAGATTACTTTGCTTGGGATCCTATGACTTGACAGACTGTAACTTTGAGAAAGATTCCTTTGATGAACAAGGATTTTGTGCATGAGATCATAATTGAATGCTTAATGTTGCATCAGGCATGTCATCCAAACATTATCAGGTACTTGTATGACTTCAATCTTTTTGCTAATTAAGTGTTTCAGAATCTGATGGCTCTTTAATTTAAAGAGGAAAAAAAAAATTATGCCACAAAGCATATTGTTTTGCTTAAAACATTATCTGGGATGCACGGACGCGGCGCCAGAGGAGCCGCACCCGCGTCCGACGCGGCGCGACACGACGACGCGCGACACGACGACGCGCGAGGGACGCTGCTGACCGCGCGTCGGGCCGCGTCCTGCCACGTGTTTTTTTTTTCCCCGACTCGTGCCGACGCAGCTCAGACTTGGGTTGATTCGCGCTAATTCGGATCGTATCGGCCGAATATCGGTGTGTTTCGGCCAGAAAAAGGAAATCGACCGGTAAGAAAAAAAAAAAAAAAAACCGAAAATACTAGTGGATTTGATACGCCACTTTTGCCGTCTTCACCGGCTTAACCCCTTTCTTCTTCTTCTTCTTCTTTTTTGCTTCTTCGTCTTCTTCTTCTTTTTTGCTTCTTCGTCTTCTTCTTCCTTTTTTTTTTTCGCAGTGTTATTGTTCTGTTCTGTTGCCGATTCAGGTCGAAATTCAAAGATTTCTCCGGGCCGTATCGGTCTGTAACTCACTGTTCTTCGTCTTCTTCTTCACCGGCCTTAACCCCTTTCTTCTTCTTCTTCTTCTTCTTCTTCTTTGCTTCGTCTTCTTGAGTGAGTTCTGTTCTGTTTCTTTTTTTCTTTTCTTTTTTGAAAAGTTATGTTTCTTTTGATAAGAACAACTTTAAAAGCTTAAAAGCTTTATTTTGTTCTTTGTGGCTCTCACGCCTCTCTGACCAAACACGTGAGAGCCACATCTACCTTTTTCTTTTTTTTTTTTTTTTTTTTTTTTTAATAGAAAGTTACACCTATTTTAATACTTACTACATGTATCCTTTATTTTATTTTTGAGCTAAGTCACATCTTTTTATTTATTTATTATTTATGAGAAGCTTCATCTATTTTAATACCTTTGTCAATAATTCAAGTGTCAAAAACTTTATTATTATTATTATTATTATTATTATTATTATTATTATTATATATAAAAAAGTATGCTAAGCAATATATTAAAAATATTTTTAATAATTTTTTAATCGCCGAGTCCCGCCGCACCCGCACCCGCACCCACTTTTTTCAAAAATTGCCGAGTCCCACACCCGCACCCGAGTCTCGAAACGCACCCGTGCTCTATAGAACATTATTTACTTTCTTGGTAAACACTTTCACTTTGGACCTACAACTTATGCTTGTGGATTGTAGGGAAAAAAGAAGTTGCCTGTGGAACTCATTCATTTACAATTTAATTTTTGATAGTTACAATTTTTTTTTAAATAAAAAATGGCTCTAACTTTTTTTGTTTGTGGATTTTCTGTTTGATAGCTTAAAGCGAATATTTTACGATGAAGGTCACGTAATTCTAGTTCTAGAGGGTATCATGTCTGATTTGAGGACTCGCATGAACTACTGGCCAGAAGAGTCCAGGACCAGAAGAAGATAAAAGTGAGACAATTTCACTCTTTTATTGTCATACATTTTTAGATACATTAGTAGTTGTTTGCTAATGAATTTTTTTAAGCCAAACTAAGTCTCTGCAAATGGTGTAATATGTTAATGTATATTATATTATATTATGGGCTTTAGGCCCAATTACCTTTCTTGTATAGCACACTTATACTTGTACTACACTTTACTTGTACCGCACACTTACGCCTCCTATATAAGGCTCTGATGTATATTCTCTCATTATGAAATACAATACATTCTTCCAGTATTTCTAACATGGTATCAGAGCCACTGCTCTGACCTTTTCTAGCAGTCTTGTCTTCATTAGTGTGGCTTTCTTTTTAACAACGCTTCCGCCATCACACTGCCGCTGCAGCCTCTCGCCGTTGAACTTCCGACGTCATCCAGCCGTCGTCCTTGGGTTCCGGACCTGCAGCCGCCGTCGTTAAGGAGTTTCACACTGCACAGACCACTGCTCCGCTGCAATTATTGCTCCGATTACGATTTTGAAGGTACCACTGAGATCGTCCAGCGCCGATCTACACACTCGTGGAAGCCTCGTCGCCATCGGAGACTGCACGCGCCCCCACGCGCCGTTCAAAGTTGCTGTGTCGCCGATCACGCGCCACACGCGCCACCACGCGCCAGCAGCTTCGTTTCATGCGCCGTCACGCGCCTTCACGCGCCGTCACGCGCCTCAACAGCCTCGCTGACGTCATCGCTGACGTCAGCCCTAACAGCTTGCTGACGTCACTGCTTGCATCATCCGCTGACGTCACCTTCTGAATCTGGATTTGACCGTTGACTTCAGGTTGACCGTTGACTTTGACTGGCCGTTGACCGTTGACCGTTGACCGTTGACTTTTCCAGGGTTGACTTTTTCAGTCCAGGTTCTCCTTACCCAGTTTTTCGCGTAGATTTCATTTCTGCTGTTTGTTTTTGCATATTGTGTCTCTAAATGGATAAAAAGGATAATTTTGTTCCTCGCCCCATCAATACTGTATTGGAGGGGAATAAAAATTACTTATCTTGGTCTCAAGCTATGCGCAGTTTTCTTAAGGGTCGCATGCTCTGGCATTATTGTACTGGTGCAATGATTATTCCTGTCAAGGGAGCAAGTGAAGAAGATGCTGTTTTTCTTGGTCGCATGATTGAATGGGATAGTCATAACCACATGATCCTCACATGGATTCGGAACACTTCCATTCCCTCTATTTCCAATCTGTTGGGCAGTTTTGATGATGCAAAATCTGCATGGGATATGTTGGCCAAAAGGTACTCCACTACTCATGGATCCATGAAATATCAGTTAGTGGTTGAATTGCATCAACTCAGGCAAGAACCAGGGCAATCCATCAATGACTATTATGATCAGCTTCGCTACATTTGGGACCAAATTGACCTTTCTGATCCAACTTGGGCATGCTCAAAGGATGCTCAGCAATATGCTTCCATCAGAGATGAATTTCGCCTCTATGAATTCCTGATGTCACTTCACAAGGACTTTGAGCCTATTCGAGGTCAGCTTCTAAATCGCAGTCCTGCTCCCTCTCTTGATACTGCTGTGAATGAGTTAGTTAGAGAAGAAGCTCGTCTTGCAACCCTTCAAGCCCAGAATAAGCTCAATGTTTTGGCTATTACTCCATCTACTCCACTCATAGAGCAACCTCAGCAATCAAGTGATTCCTCTGGCTCTCACAATCGTTGCAAGCAGTCCAACAAAAAAGTCTGCAACTATTGCAAGCGTTCTGGCCACACCATTGAGACTTGTTTCCGTCGCAACAAATCTACTGCTGCTGTTGCTAATACTGAGCCTACTCCGCCAATGGCTTCCACCTCAGCTGAGTCCCAGCCTTCTGGATCCACTATCAACCTCTCTCCCACTGAACTACAGGAGATCATAGCTCAGGCTGTTCGTATGGCTGGTAATGCATCTCTTTCCACTGCCCTATCTGTTCTACCCGGTAAGTCTCAAACTTGGCTTTTTGATTCTGCCTTCTGCAATCACATGACACCTCACTCATCCTTATTCTCCAAACTTGACCCTGCACCACATCCTCTAAATATTCATATAGCTGATGGTTCCACCATGCATGGAAATAGTTTAGGTTTTGTTTCAACCTCTAACCTTTCTGTTCCTGGAGTCTTCCATGTACCTGACCTATCCTATAATTTGTGCTCTGTGGGACAATTAGCTGAATTAGGTTATCGCCTTATTTTTGACTATTCTGGGTGTATTGTGCAGGATCCGAGGACGGGACAAGAGCTTGGGACCGGCCCTAGAGTTGGCCGTATGTGTCCCGTGGACAATCTTCATCTTCCACCTGTTGCTCCTGTTTCTGTTGCTGCTGCAGCTGCTGCAGTTTCTTCCTTACCATCTCTTGCACTTTGGCATTCTCGTCTTGGTCATGCATCATCTTCTCGGGTACAACAGTTAGCTTCTAGGGGTCTGTTGGGTTCTGTGTCCAAAGACAATTTTGATTGTACTTCATGTCAGTTAGGAAAACAACCAGCTTTGCCTTTTAATAACAGTGAATCCATTTCTAATAGTATTTTTGAGTTAATTCATTCTGATGTTTGGGGACCTTCTTCTGTTGCTAGTATTGGTGGATCTCGATATTTTGTTGTCTTTATTGATGATTATTCTCGTTATAGTTGGATATTTCCTATGAAATCTCGTTCTGAAATTTTACCAATATACAGCAACTTTGCCAAAATGGTTGAAACCCAATTCTCCAAACGTATCAAAACTTTTCGTTCTGATAATGCTCTTGAATATACTCAATATGCTTTTCAAGCTTTGTTACATTCCTATGGCACTGTGCATCATCTAACTTGTCCAGGTACCTCTCAGCAAAATGGTCGAGCCGAAAGAAAACTTCGTCATATTCTTGACACTGTTCGTGCTCTTCTTCTTTCTGCCAAAGTTCCTGCCCCATTTTGGGGTGAAGCTGCTCTTAATGCTGTTCATGCGATTAATCGCATTCCAAGTGCTGTCATTCATAATCAGACTCCGTATGAGCGTCTCTTTGGGTCACCTCCTGATTATCATCACCTTCGATCCTTTGGATCTGCTTGTTTCGTTCTTCTTCAGCCTCATGAGCACAACAAACTTGAGCCTCGATCTAGACTTTGTTGTTTCCTTGGTTATGGCGAAACTCAAAAGGGGTATAGGTGTTATGATCCTGTCTCTCATCGTCTTCGTGTTTCTCGTAATGTTGTCTTTTGGGAACACCGATTGTTTGTTGAGCTCTCTTACTTTCGTTCTTCCTTGACTAACTCCTCTGTTTTAGAAATCTTTCCAGACGAGTCTCTTGTTCCTTCTACAAATACTTTTGATCCTTCTTTGGACTTCTCTCCAGATATTTTTGATGCTTCTCCTAGACAGGTTGAAGATGAACAGGTTGATGACGAGCTACCCCACCTTGAGCCTGGGTCCCCTGCTCCTGCTCCGCCTGAAGATCCTCCACAAGACATTCCACATCGCCACTCAACCCGGGTAAGATCCATTCCTACACATTTACTTGACTATCATTGTTACACTGCCCTTGCTACACTTCACGAGCCTCAAACCTATCGTGAGGCCTCCACTGACCCTTTATGGCAGATTGCAATGAAAGAGGAACTTGATGCATTAAACAAAAACCATACCTGGGATCTGGTCACTCTCCCTCCTGGACAGTCTGTGGTTGGTTGTAAGTGGATCTATAAGATCAAGACTCGCTCTGATGGGTCCATTGAGCGCTACAAGGCTCGTCTTGTTGCAAAAGGTTTTACACAGGAGTATGGGATTGATTATGAAGAGACTTTTGCTCCAGTTGCTCGTATCTCATCTGTTCGTGCCCTCTTAGCTGTTGCTGCTGCTAGTAAATGGGATCTTTTTCAGATGGATGTTAAAAATGCTTTCCTTAATGGGGATTTGAGTGAAGCAGTCTATATGCAACCTCCTCCTGGCCTCTCTGTTGACTCAAACAAGGTTTGTCATCTTCGACGTGCCCTTTATGGTCTTAAACAAGCTCCACGAGCTTGGTTTGCCAAGTTCAGCTCCACTATCTTTCGCTTGGGTTACACTGCCAGTCCGTATGATTCTGCCTTATTTCTTCGTCATACTGATAAAGGCACCATTTTGCTTCTTCTATATGTGGATGATATGATCATAACTGGTGATGACCTCAGTGGCATTCAAGAACTCAAGGATTTTCTCAGTCAGCAATTTGAGATGAAAGATCTTGGACATCTCAGTTATTTCTTGGGTCTTGAAATTACTCATTCCACAGATGGTCTTTATATTACTCAAGCCAAGTATGCTTCTGACCTTTTATCTCGAGCTGGACTCACTGACAGCAAGACTGTTGACACTCCGGTTGAACTTAATGCGCATTTGACACCCTCGGGGGGGAAACCTTTGTCTAATCCTTCTCTTTACAGACGATTGGTTGGCAGCCTAGTTTATCTCACAGTTACTCGTCCAGACATCTCCTATGCTGTTCATCAAGTGAGCCAGTATCTGTCTGCTCCACGATCTACTCACTATGCTGCTGTTCTGCGCATTCTTCGATATCTGAAGGGCACTCTCTTCCATGGCCTTTTCTACTCAGCTCAGTCTCCTCTTGTACTTCGTGCATTTTCTGATGCTGATTGGGCAGGGGATCCCACTGATCGCAGGTCCACTACAGGTTATTGCTTTCTTCTTGGTTCTTCTTTGATTTCTTGGCGAAGTAAGAAACAAACTTTTGTGGCCCGCTCTAGTACTGAAGCAGAATATCGTGCCCTTGCTGATACCACATCTGAGCTCCTTTGGCTACGATGGCTTCTTAAGGATTTGGGTGTGTCCACCTCCTCTGCTACTCCCCTTTATTGTGACAACCAGAGTGCCATTCATATTGCTCACAATGATGTCTTTCATGAACGGACTAAACACATCGAGATTGATTGTCATTTTATCCGTTATCATCTTGTCCATGGTGCTCTTAAGCTCTTCTCCGTCTCCTCCAAAGATCAACTTGCAGATATCTTCACCAAGTCACTTCCTAAGAGACGCACTCGTGATTTAGTTGACAACCTCAAGTTGGTCTCACATCCACCTTGAGTTTGAGGGGGGCTGTTAATGTATATTATATTATATTATGGGCTTTAGGCCCAATTACCTTTCTTGTATAGCACACTTATACTTGTACTACACTTTACTTGTACCACACACTTACGCCTCCTATATAAGGCTCTGATGTATATTCTCTCATTATGAAATACAATACATTCTTCCAGTATTTCTAACATAATAAAAAGGACACACAAAAGATAATTTAGCCTAACTATTTTCCAGATATATTTGAAAGACCTGCTTTATGGTATCGCCTACTTCCACTCTTTGGAAGTTTTTCACAGGGACTTGAAGCCTGAAACCATTTTGATAGATTTAACTGGTGCATTGAAGCTTGGTGATCTTGGTACTGCTAGGGTATTTCCTAATTCCGCTATCAAACTCACTCCTCAGGTATTCTCTACCCTTAAAATATAAGATCATGTGTATGTTTAAGTAGGATTGTGGCTGTATTTATAAACATATTTGTGACAATATTCTAGGTTTACACACTGCAATACAGAGCACCAGAGATCTTGCTAGGTTCTGAGGACTACACAGCAGCTATTGACATCTGGTCAATTGGCTGCATCTTTTTTGAAATGTTGGTAGCGAAGAAGCAACAAGAAAGGAAACTCTTTTATGGGAAATCTGAAATTGATATGCTGCAAGATATTTTCAGGTACTATAGCTTGTGAATTCATTGACATATTTGCTTTAATGTTTAGTGATTCAGTCTGTTATTTTTGTTTTTGGAAAGTTCATTCATCATATTGTAATAGGTATCGATTATAATATGCTAAGTATGTGTTACCTTGAGCATGTCTCAAAAGTGAACTGGTTCACATTTAGAAAAGTGAACTTATAGAAGGTGGGGGCATATATTGTCTCATATCATATTATTAATTGGCAATCCACTGCTGATATTGGGTCGAGCAGCGAAGGGAACCCAATTATCTATATGAGAAGCATACTCATTGCCAAGACAGAAGTGAATCTTGAGTGTTCCTATCTTTGGAGCCCTATATTGCTGCAAAAACTGATCAACTGCTGTGAGAAACCTAGGCTTAAGTTCATTTACAAAATTTGCAGGCAGTGTATCGAAGTAGCCTTTGTTTTCATCATATTCAATTCCAAACATGGTAAATAGATCAAACTGAAGAGTGGAGATGGGTGCTGAAATATGTCTCCATCCAGGTGACAGTAACCTTGCCTTGACAGAATCTCTTAGAGTTAGAGAGGAGAGAATGTTGGTGAGAATGTCATCAGGTAATTCACTGATATGGTCACTCATTCTCTTATGATCCTCAGCACCAACTACCTAGCTAGCAAACATCAAAAAGATACATCATGTTAACAGCAGCCAGAACAGTTTGTGTTTTCTGGTGGAAACAATTTCGTGCAGAGAGAATTTTTCTTGGAAAAAAAAAAAAAGGCTAATAGGCTATATTGATAAATTTCTAAGGATAATTTGATTTCTTAGGATAAACTATAAAAATTATATGTGCTCTACTACTACTACAGTACTTAAAAAGCATACATAAATACATGGCAGACATTAAATAAATAAATAAAAGTCATAGCCTACGGAACAAGACATATGGACTAAAATACAATTTGGGTCTGAAGTTTCTGCCAATAGACTCTATATTCAGAACATGCGTCGTTAGAATGAAACTTTGCCGCTAAAACAAACTCCGTAATTACTACTACTGCTACTTCCATCGAGATTGACCTGAATTACCTCTTTGTTATTCAGGGAAAATCTATTCCACTCGCTTAGAACAGACTTTATAAAGTAGACAGACAGACAGAAAATAGAGGAAAAGAGATGATGAATAAAGGCTTAACAGAAAAAGAAAACCTACCAGTAACGTTGAGAAGGCAAACTATAAGTTTCAAGTGTCAACAACTCAACGGCGGCATAAGGATATATAAATTCTTTTTAAATCAGGTTTGTTTTGTTTTAATAACAGGTTAATGCTTTCATCAAAAAAAAAAAAAAACAGGTTAATGCTAATCGGACCATTCACTAATTTCTAGAGAACAAAAAGGCCCATTCCTTTCTCAAACAATCAATGTTTTTTCACCCATCCGTCTAATAAAAATCATAAGAAGAGTTAATGACAATCGGCCCAACCACTAATTTTTTGAAAACAAAAAGGGCCCAACCAATTTTTTCACCCCTACATCTAATAAAAATCATAAGAAGAGTTATGCTAATCGGCCCAACCACTAATTTCTTGAAAACAAAATCGGCCCAATCAATGTTTTTCCGACTTACATCCTATAAAAACCAATGGACTAAAATACAAACATTTCATATATGTGTTGAGATTCCAGCCAAATTGGTAAGAGACTTACCTAAAACTTTTTTTTTTTTTTTTTTAAAAGGCTAAAGTCTCTTTGAATATATATATATATATATATATATAAAGTCTCATCTTTCAACAGAAAAAAAAAAAAAAAAAAAAAAAAAAAAACCAAAAATTTTTTTTTTTGAATAAAAGATTTAAAGTTAAAATTCCATCTACACCCAAAAAAAAACTAGTTGGTATTTTTTTTTTTTTTTACTTTTGGCCTTGCTATAAAATTCTGATTTTTTTTTTTTTGGGATTGTATTAAAAGGTGTTCTTATTTATATGGAGGATTATTCATATAGAATTTTTTTTTGATTTTTTTTTCTATTAATATTTTTTGGGGGAAAATTATAGAACTCAACATGAAGTTTATTGAGTGAGTGCTTTTGATTTTTGAAATTTCAAATGAGCGCTATTGATTATTGAAGTTTAAAAAATGAGCGCTATTAGTCTTTTTTTGTTAGCTATCATTAGTTTCATATCTATGTAGTTAACAAAGCAATGACATGATATTTTTTAGGTAACACAACATTAATGTTTTTAATATTAAAAATTACACATAATTATTAACACATATGATGGTGTACTAAAAAATTGAACCAACTCCACATCAGGCAAGCACCTGGATGACCCCCTATCACTTAGGAAATTTCCAGAAATTGATTTATCTACAAAAACTTGTAAATTGGACCACATGCTACTATTTTGAAACATGAGCAAAATCCTTATTTATCGCTATAACTTCTTACTAAGTACTTAACTTCCAATGGCAGTTGTAGAAGATAAGATTGAACATTCAAACTTCTATAACAGTTGTGGAAGTTAAGTCTGAACCCTCTAACTTTCCCACACATTAAGGAAGTAACTAAACAAGTAACCACTCCAATGCTCACTATATAAGGACTTATACACATCAAATTATGGTAAGTTTTCACTATTCCTAAAAGTTGGAATTCTTGAGTTTTAGAGAAAAAGAAAAAAACTAACTTAAGTATCGGAGGGTTCTAGACCGGTTCACCCCAGTCACCTTTGATTTTGTGTCTTTTTCTTTTCAGGCTTTCCAAGTAATCACTAGCCCATTGAAGCCTAAAGCATCCAACCTACTGATTTTCTGTGCATCATCAACATAAAAAAGCAAATGACTTGTGATAAACCCAAAACAAACCTGATTCCAATTAAAACCAAATCGAGCCCAGTTCAAATGGGTCTTCCACAAATCAAACTAAACTGTAACCTACCCCCACCTCCACCAAACAAATCCCAAATATCTCTATCACTAGTATGGTTGGATGACTTAGATCCCGTTACAACAATCCCATTTATTTTATTAAGTGGAAGAATAAGAAAATTATATAAATAAAACATCATTTTTATTGATATGCATGAAATATACATTTCATTAAAAATAACTACGATATTACATGAATTTGGCCCTAAATTTAAATCTAGGGAGAAGTTACATTCCAAATATATACTCAAATATTAGGCATTTAATATTATTTTTTTAAGAATTTATGTTAGGCAATTATTAGCAAAGAGACAATTTCTTTTGTTATGAATATAACACCTATAATTTGTTGTGAAAGCATGATAAAAATTTTGTGTGTGTAGCACTTTTTGTATAAGAAACCACACACAAGAATACCAAAAAAGACAAATATCAAGATTAGGGATGTGCAAAATATTCGTTTAACTCGCCAACCAGCCCGACTCGCACCCGACCCGCCCGCCCGCCCCGTGCGGGTCATTAAGTTAGGCAATTTGGGTTGGGTGGGTTAGACCCCAAAATTGCGGATTGGATTGGGTTATGGATTAAAAAATTGCCAACCCGTTACAACCCGACCTGCCCGCTTAATTATACATACATAAAAAAAATATTAGTTCAGATTGTTAAATATTTAAAGTTAATCAATTCACCTAATAAATTTTTACAATTAATCAACAATCAATTCCCTAAACAGAACTAGCCTTCAAAAAATTCCTTAAACAAAATCTAAAAAGTCAACATCGAAACCCTAAACACCTCTACCTACCACCCATCCTATTTACTTCAGTCATATGTACAGTATACACTTTGTGGCTCTAGGTCTCACTTTTTCTTCTCACCTTTGACTTTTGGCTTTCACCTTCAGCTACTGTCTTTCCCTTCCTCTTTCTTCTTTAACCTTTTTGTAGTCTATTTCTTATCATTTCAATTCTTCATTAACAATCACAAAGGTACGTAATTGTGTTATTGTCTTCTACTGTTTAAATATTTTTTGTCTTTTTTATTTCAGTTTATGTCATTTGATCCGTTTATATATTATAAAATGTGATATAATATTACAAGTAAAGCCATTCGAGCAAGCAGGTTCATTGTATATTCAAGTAGTTCATGTCAAACGTAACACTTTTTTTCCTCTGTATCAATTCCATAAAACAGAGTACAAGATATAGAGATACAAGAAACTATTTTAGGAAGCTAATCTTCGTCTATACAATATTTACGGCTACAATCATGTTTTATCCCTTGAGTGAAGGGATTCCTAAATCTAAGATTTCCATAACTGGCTAATTGCGGGACTCACGCCAACACTCCCCCTCAAGTTGGTGTGTAGATATCTCTAACACCTAACTTGTCAAGTGAGTCATTGAAGTTCTTATTGGAAACTGCCTTTGTAAGAATGTCAGCTAACTGATCTTCAGATTTAACAAAAGGGAACTGAATAATCTTCTCTTCTAGATTCTGTTTGATGAAATGTCGGTCTACCTCCACGTGCTTGGTGCGGTCATGTTGAATTGGGTTGTGAGATATGTTGATGGCAGCTTTGTTATCACAGAATAAATTCATTGCAGAATCAGGAGGAAAACCGACCTCTGTTAGCAAACCTCTAAGCCAAAGAAGCTCACATAATCCTTTCACCATGCCTCAGAACTCAGCTTCAGTGCTGGACAATGCCACTACCTTCTGCTTTTTACTCCTCCATGTAACTAAGTTTCCTCCCACAAATGTAAAGTAGCCTGAAGTAGACTTTCTATCCAAGATATTCCCAGCCCAGTCCGCATCCGTGTACCCTTCAATATTCAGATGAGTGTTCTTGGAGAACATTAGTCCTTTTCCTGGTGATGACTTTAGATAGCGAAGAATTCGAATTACGGCACCCATATGGTCTTCACTCGGATTATGCATAAATTGGCTTACCACACTTACGGCGTAAGCAATGTCTGGACGAGTGTGAGATAAGTAAATGAGCTTCCCCACTAGTCTTTGATACCTCACCTTATTGGCTGGCACCTGGTCCGAATATTCTCCAAGCCTATGGTTCTGCACAATCGGCGTATCCACAGGTTTACACTCTAGTAATCCCACTTCCGTCAATAAGTCTAGTACATATTTCTGTTGGGAGAGGAATGTGCCTTTTCTTGACCTCGCCACCTCTATTCCCAGAAAATACTTAAGCCCTCCCAAGTTCTTCATTTCAAATTCAGTAGACAATTGTTCTTGTAGCCTCGAGATCTCATCGGCGTCATCCCTCGTAATTATCATATCATCCACATAAACTATTAATGCTGTCACCTTGCTTTGTCGATGTTTCAGGAAGAGAGTGTGGTCAGAGTTACTTTGGCGATAGCCATACTTCTTCATAGCTAAACTAAATCGGCCAAACCATGCTCGAGGTGACTGTTTTAGTCCATACAATGCCCTCTCCAATTTACAAACAATTTTGGTCCCAGCCGATCCTGTATATCCTGGCGGAATATCCATGTATACCTCCTCATCAAGGTTGCCGTGAAGGAAAGCATTCTTCACGTCGAGTTGATGTAGTGGCCAGTCCAAATTTGCTGCAAGAGATAGTAAGACTCTAACGGTATTCAGTTTAGCTACTGGTGAGAAGGTTTCTGAGTAATCTATGCCATATGTTTGGGTAAAACCCTTCGCCACAAGTCTCGCCTTGTATCGGTCAATTGATCCATCAGCCTTGTATTTCATAGAGAACACCCATTTGCATCCCACTATTTTTTTTCCTTCCGGTAATGGGACCAACTTCCAGGTATTATTTTTCTTTAAGGCTTCTAGTTCTTCTTGCATTGCTTGTGCCCACTCTGGATCAGATAACGCCTCCTCAACACTACTGGGAATGTGGCAGGAGGATAGTGTTTGAGTGAAAGTCTTGAGCGGCTTGGACAGACCTTGAGTAGATACATAATTTGCAATTGGATACTTAGACTTTCTTTCTTCTTCATCTGGGCTATATTTGTTCAATAGTTTCCCACGATTGTGTCTAAAAGGCAACACATAACCAGTAGAAGAATCCAAGATATTAACATGTAAAGGTGCAGTAGGAGTACTTACCTCAGGGACATTCTCAGGAGGAGGAGGGTCTTCAGGTACTGAGGAGTGAGGGGACTGAGGGTACTCTGTATTTTCTGGTTCTTCATTTTCGGCTTCTTCATTTCCGAGTTCTTCATTTCTCAACTCGACATATTCAATCTCTGGTAAAGGTGCAATAGGAGTACTTACCTCAGGGACATTCTCAGGAGGAGGAGGGTCTTCAGGTACTGAGGAGTGAGGGGACTGAGGGTACTCTGTATTTTCTGGTTCTTCATTTTCGGCTTCTTCATTTCCGGGTTCTTCATTTCTCAACTCGACATATTCAATCTCTGGTGGTACCTCATCTGGTTCAACCTCTCTATTTCTAGTTCCATGCTCACCCACGGGGGCCATCAACCAATTCGACTCTTCTACTTGAGTCTCCCCCTGAAGGGAAGAATTGGATACCGGTGAAGGATAGAAATTCTCAGACTCAAGAAATGTAACGTCCATGGTGATATAGGTTCGGTTGGTAGTGGGGTCATAGCACCGGAAGCCTTTTTTATGTAAACCATATCCCAAAAATAAGCACCGAATGGCACATGGGTCCAGTTTGGTACGTTGATTTTTGTGGAGGTGGATAAAAGCAACACACCCGAAAATTCTAGGAGGAAGCATCAATATTGAAGGAAGGGATACATGAGTAGAGAGGATTTGTAAGGGAGTTTTAAAGTGTAAAATTTTAGATGGCATACGGTTGATTAAGTACATGGCAGTAGCCACAGCATCCCCCCAATGGCAACTTGGCACCATTGCTCCAAGGAGTAGGGCACGAGATGTTTCCAAAATATGTCGATTTTTCCTCTCGGTGACACCATTTTGTTGTGGTGTTTGAGAGCATGAGGTCTCATGGAGGAGGCCTTGTTGTTGGAAATAGGCCTGAAATCTTTGGTTGATGAATTCGCCACCATTATCGAAACGAAGAATTTTTATCTTGGAAGAGAATTGAGTTTGAACCATGGCATGAAATGCTTGAAAAATGGTGAAAATTTCATCTTTGGTTTTTAGATGATAGAGCCATGTCATTCTAGTACTCGTCGACAAAAATTACAAGCCAACGATGACCAGTGGAAGTAGTTATTGGGGATGGTCCCCACACATCGGAGTGTATCAATGCAAATGGAGTACTAGTATTAGTTTTATTCAAGCTAACTGGATAGGGAACTCGTTGGCTTTTAGCCTTGATACATGTATCACATTTAAAGTCAACATTCTATAAACAGGCAAATAAAGATGGGAGTAGATGCCGGAGATAGCCAAATGATGGGTGCCCCAAGCGCCTATGCCATAGCCAAATTTGCCGTTCGTGGTTACTGGTTTGATGGTGCGTGTGATTTGCTTTGCCTGGGCTGAAGTCATCAAGGTAGTACAGTCCCCCCCTCTTAGTACCACGCCCAATAATCTCCTTGCTGAGAACATCCTGAAGAAGACAAAAAGTAGAGTATATTAGTACAACACAATTAAGTTCTTCAGTAACTTGACTCACAGACATCAACTTGTTGGAGAGAGATGGAACAAGAAGTGTGTGAGCTAGAGAGAGAGAGGGAGACAGGGGCATGGTTCCAGCCCCTGTGACTGGGTAAGTTGCCCCATTAGCATTGGCAATGCAAGTCCTCCGTGGCTGAGTTGTGTTGGAGAAGTCATTTGGATCAAATGTCATATGATCCGTCGCTCCGGAGTCGATAATCCAAGCACCATCATTCCAAGTAGTAGAGCTGCAAAAAACTTGACCACAATTACCTTGATCTAGGGTTGAGGTAGAAGGTTCAGCCACGGGAATAAGAGATAGTTGAGGTTCAACCGCGGCCACCGCTGCTCGACTCGGGACATCTTCAGTTGCAGGAGCATCTCTATTCTTTCGGGCTTGTAATTCGTGCCACCAGTCTGGGTAGCCATGTAATTTGAAATAGGTTTCTCGAGCATGCTTTGTACTCCCATAGTGAGTGCACTTATTCCCACTAGAATGACCTTTAGATCGCGAGGAGGACCCAGATTTCACGCCTTTGATGGCCATAACAGCACCACTAGCCACTGTTTCTGCTCCCGATATCATCACAGATTGTCTGAGATCTTCCCTTCGAATATGAGCATATGCCTGCTCAATTGAAGGGAAAGGTTTCAGGCAAAGAACATCGCTCCGAACATGATCCAATCAATCATCTAGTCCGTCAAGAAAAGTGTATACGCGCTCTTCCTGTAAAATAGAGTTGTAGCTTTGTATGTCAATTGCACATTTCATTGGATTCGGTCGACGAAAATCGATCTCTCGCCACAAACCCTGTAGATCGTTATAGTATTTTTCTATAGATCCGCCTGCTTGTTTCATTCGAGATACACGACGTCTGAGCTCGTATATTTGCGAGGTGTCAGTTCCATCGAAGTATGTTGTGGCAGCAGAATCCCATACCTGCTTAGCCGTTGGGTAGCGAATAAAGTTCACGACCAAGGAGTGGTCCATGGAGTTGATCAACCAGCCTTTCACCATGGCATTCTCAATGCGCCACTTACGAAAGGAGGGGTCGGTTTCTGGTGGTTGGGGGTAGTCTCCATTGATGTATCCCAGTCTATCTTTTCCTGAGATGTACATCTCAACAACCTGGGACCATAATCCATAGTTGGAACCATCCAACTTGATGCTGATTGGAACCATCGGGGAATCAATGATGGGAGGAAGAGGTCTGGACCCTTGACAAAACCTCTGTCATTTTTGATGTTAGATTATCAAGGATGGTTTTGGTGGATTCAGCCATGGAGGCCGAGCAAAATCTTGACCCCTGCCTGATCAAAACACAGGGAACCCAAGATCATGCTCTGATACCATGTCAAACGTAACACCTTTTTTCCTCTGTATCAATTCCATAAAACATAGTACAAGATATAGAGATACAAGAAACTATTTTAGGAAGCTAATCTTCGTCTATACAATATTTACGGCTACAATCATGTTTTATCCCTTGAGTGAAGGGATTCCTAAATCTAAGATTTCCATAACTGGCTAATTGCGGGACTCACGCCAACAGTTCATTGTATATTCAAGTTAAATATGTTATATATTACATAAGAATACAGTTCATCTAATTCTTTGTCTTTGTCTAATTTTTTTTTTTTTTTTAATCCTTGATGTGACTTTGGAAATGTTAAAACTTTGAGTTTGTTGATTTAATTTTCCTAAGTTGTAAGGCAGAGCCTACTTTTGCTAGAGATGATATATCTCTTTTTCATTGACCCTATGTTTATGTTAGAATTGAGATTATTCAAGAAATCTACCTTCAGTTTTTTTTTGTGTGTTAATTATGTTTTGAGATTATTCAATAAAAAATTGTAGTTTGTGATAAATTTTTTTTTCTTTTAAATGTTGTTAATGCCAACCTGCCCAACCCACCTAACTCGCCGAGTTGAAACCACCAATATTTGTAACCAATCCACCGGATTTAAACTTTGGTGGGTTGGTAGCGGATTGGAATTTTCCCAACCCTCTAGTGGCGGATTGGATAGAAATATTGGCATTTACCCACCCAATCCGACCCACGCACACCCTTAATCAAGATCCCTCAGGAATATAAAGGGAGGAGCTGCAACTAGATAACCATATTTGCATGGTGTCAAGGACGTTTTTGCGACAAGCGCAAAAAATGCAAAATTAACCCAAATCTTACCTTGGATTCTTTAGAAATGTTTATTTGTGGAGAATCAAGCCCAAAATTTCAAATATATAAAATAAAAGGCTAATGGTGCTTTAACAAGAGAGAAATGAAAATATCATAACTGAAATACAAGAAAATGTAGAAAAAGTACACAGGTCCGAAACTTCGACTCACAATCAGGGAGAAGAGGAAATTAAGAGAGGTTGTGAGGAAGAGAGGGAGGGTTCTCCTTTACCCATATTTCTACCCCTAAGCTTTAGAATTGTGAGAATGTTAGTTGGTTGAATGGGCTTTTACTCTAAAGTTTCAGACCTGGCAGTAGAACGTGGTTGGTCTCAAGTTTTAGTTCTGTGGGGAAAAACGTGGTTTCTCCATTTTGAATCTGATTGGAGCCTTTTGTATTGAGTTTGGGGTGCTCTAAGTTACTGGTTTTTGGTTAATAGAAGAGGCTTTGAATCCCAAGGTCTCAATCAAACAAGTTATGGTTAGATTTGTTTTAATTGGATAAGAGGGTTGGCTTGCTTTTACATAATTTGGGAAGTGGAGTGGCCTAAATTCATCGGTTGATGTTTCCTAGACATGACAGGCCCTTGGAGTCTGCATTTGGTTGTTGCAGTAGACAAGGCCAGTCACTTAGGGTCAGCTATATGTTTTAGGCCAAAAAATGGTAAAAGCAGAAAGGTTAGATCACAGTCAGCCAGAGCATAAAAGCTCTTTTAAGGTGGAAATTTTGGGTACAAGACCACAATCTCAAGGGCAGAGCATGAGGTAATGGACATGAGCTACTTAATGGAGACAATAGAAGCCATACCTTACCATGACTTGTTTATACACAGTTATGAGGAATTGTTGCCACGTGGCTAGGGGAGATAAGGTTGTGATTTAAATTCTTGTAATCATAGGTAGTTGTAGTATAAGCTTGTAACCACTTTTCCCTTCAAAAGTGGAAATTAGTTTTTCTTTAGTTTTATTAGATAGCTCTTGTATATAAATAGCTAGGCTATTGTATTTTATTCAATTATGTGGATTGTATTGCTCAGTTTTCTTCAATAAAACACAAAGTTTTATTTAGAGAGAGCCTTCACTTTTTACAGGGTCCAAAACACGTAGCAAACTAAATTGGCTTAGGCTTTTTTTATCAACACAATTAATTTCTTACTAGGAGTGGTGAAATTCCACAATAGGAAGATTAGACAATTGATTGGAAATGAAGACAATAGTAATGGACTCTTGTATTGATGAAAAATTGGTTTCTTGAGGTGTGTATAGAAGCTCTAGATGGGAGATACAAGTTAGGACTACTCTCACTTTCTCTCTCGTTCTTCCTCACATTTTTTTTCTAGATCCCCTTTCTTGTTATCCTCCTCCTCCTTTTATACCCATCCTCCTCCTCTTCAACTGTAATGCTCTTAGCTGGATTTAGGAGGATACTTGTCCTATCAGCATCTTCTTCTGCCACTTCTTGATCATGAAGGAAGACTTTTAGAGGTGTTTCTATTATTTAGGCCAGTGTGGATGACATTAGGTAAGGAAAGTTCATTAATGCAGAAGTGGTTGTTACATTAGGCTTTGCGTTTTCTTCGATGTATTTCCCAAGGCAAGTAGGCGAAAAGGGTGTTCTCGGCTAAACAAATAACCGCTTCTTGGTTGGGCTATGTTTCCTTGAGAAGATGGGTTTCTCGAATTATCTCGGTAATGAGCCCAAATGATCTCTTCTTGACGGGGGGCTCAGTCATCTCATGCTGGCACATAGGTTGAGCCTGTTCCATAGATAGGACTTTTTGGGACGCTCTCTTCAGGTTAAGGTCTTCAAGGTAGATTCAGCCTACTCCCCCATAACTCTATTTAACCAAAAAAAAAAACAAAAAACAAATGACCCATTCACCATTTTATTATTTTTTTTTTAATTATAAATATGATTGAGTTTCAACTTATGTGTTTGCTTTTCATGATTACTATTTATCATCAGACCAAGACACCAATTGATTTTTTGGCGTAAGCATGAATTGAACCCTCCAAATCTCTTATTTGATGACAATATAATATTGATTAAAAAATATTTTTATTAGAACCCTAAAGCCTCTAACAATGTTTTAAAATTTGTTCTATAGCAACTAGAATGACCAGATTTTTTTGTTCTTATACCCAAATTGATACATAGAGTCCTATTTCATCTTGGTTTAAATACTAGACCATTTTAAACAAAACTAGCCGTTCAATCGATTTCAACCTTTTGGGGTAATTATACCTTAAATTACACTTTGCACCTTAAACTTTCAGAATGCATAGTTAGAGCAACCGCATCAGCTCATGCAAAATCTTGCAAAATACAAAAAGTAGTCCACTTTACACATTTTGAGCAAAAAAAACCCACATCATTGGGTGTAAAATTGTGGATAAATGCACAAATGCTACAGCTACAGTAATCGTGCATACGTACTACAGTAACCGTGCATATGCACGGTTACTGTAGTACGTGCATTTAATATTTTAGTATTTTTTAGTAGTGTTGGGTTTGTGAGAGAGAGGGGTAGTGAGTGAGGAAATAATAAAAAAATTGTAAAAGAATGAATATTTTTATTGAATAGATGTATTGAATAAATAGATTGATGTGAGTGTTTTATAAAAATGAGTGTGTAAAATAAAAAAAGATAGTTTTTTTTATTCAAAATAGACGAAAAGTTTGCAATGGCTAATGCGGTTGCTTTTAGCACCCTAAACTATAAGTTGTGTTACACTTTGTGACCCACCATCAATTCTATTGTTATCTTGGATGGAAAACCAAAATTTATGATGTAAAGTGTAATTAAGTGTCTAATTTAAGGTAGTAACATGTAATTTCTCATTTGTTTTCAAGTGATTGGGAAGAGGGACAATTGAGTCTTTTTACATAATGTCAATCAAGATAACAACAAAATTAACAGCGGCATGCAAAGTGTATCAAGAGTTTTAGTTTAGAATGCTGACCATGCATTCTAAAAGTTTAAGGTGTAAAGCGTAATTTAGGGTATGAGAGGTGCTACGTCCACAACATTTTTACAATATTTTTACAACAAATTATAGGTGGTTAGTTGTTATAGGTTCAAACTTGAACCCAACACTAAGATTTTTTTTTTTACCCCAATAATAACAACTAGTAACAACCTGACACTTGGGATTTACTGTAAAAATGTTGTAAAAATATTACGGACATATAATTTCTCTTTAGGGTATAGTTTAAGATAATAAAGTGTAACTTCTCTCAACCTTTTCAACTAAAAAATCTATTTCAACATGGAATGAATTTTGAGGAAACATTAATCATCCCCCCACTTTATCAGACCAGACCTAGATTGATCCACACCATCCTTTTTTTTTTCTTAAAATCATTTCATCAAACTCATAGTCACTTGTTTATAGATTGAGGGAGAGAAAGAGAAAGAGAGAGAAATCAAGAACGGAAGGTGATACTGTTGGGGCTGGGTGAATGCGTATCATCATCATCTTCTACTTCATATGTGGAGCAATAGCAGTAGCAAGAGATAAGATTGCTGTTCAGAGCTCAAACCTCTATTCTTTCTATTGAAGCTTCAATCAGAGAGAGAGAGAGAGACAGAGCAAACAGATAAGAGAAGAGAAGATAACCTTTTAAAGAAAACAAATGTGTTGAGCTTAGTTTTGGAGAGATTGAAAATCCACTTTCTATCAATCGAGCTGCAATCAAAAAGGCTGTCAAGTTTGGAGATTTCATTCGATCAAGAGCGAATGGCAATCAAAATCTGTACAAACTGTCTTCTTTGAGCTGCTTTTTTGCACTTCAATCTTGAACCACACTATAGGTTCATGATTTAATACATTGTCATGAAATTCGCTGACTTAAAACCTAACATATATAGTACATATAGCTTTTTCAGTCTTTTTCCATATTTTATTCCTTTTTCAATAGAAAACATAGATAGCATAATTTGCCAAAATACCACATAGATGAGAAATGTTGCCGCATTACTGACTTCCTTCCGAGACCTAAATTTCTTGCAACATAAGATGCCATTATGTGAGATTGCATTCACATGTAGATATAAACCTTTTAGATCACTTGGGTCATTCTTGAAATCATCACTTTGGCAATATTGACACATCTTGATCATGAGCTCCTACTGGTGAAACATCTTAACTGCGCATGACAGGTTTTATACAAATAACTTTTTTTTTTTTTTTTTTTTGATAAACAATATACAAATAACTTTAGCATGAGTAAGTAATAATTAAGAATATGATTTCAAGTAAAAAGGTTTTTTCATAAATAAAAAAAATTAAACAGCAAAAATTAATTATAAAAAATACATAGTAACAATTAATCTTACCAATCATTCTTCGGTCTTCACTGCTGACCAAAGTAGAGTAAATTTATATCTCTAGAACAATATCTACAATAAAATGAAAAAAAAAATGACCGATCAAAATTTTCATTAATACCTCCAGAGAGAGAAGGTTTAAATGAGTCTTGCATGAATTCTTGGCCATGAGGCACGCAACATTTTCCAACTAATATATATATTATTTTTGTGTTCATTTTTTTACAAGACTTTATGTGTTGAATATTATATCATATAAAAGAACTCACATTCAGAATCTGTGTTGAGCCATTTACTTCCATTGTTGGACTTATCATTCAATTCATCCTCGGCGGCTGACTTTGGCATAAGTCTATTCTCCAAGTATTTCTTCATAGACAGTGCTTTGCTAGAACTTTGGGGATATATCTTCTTGTGAAGCATTGCCCTCAAAATCTTTAACCAGCCAAGAGGAAAAAATTTACAAAGAAATCCACATATGTTAAAAAAAAAAAAAAAAAAAACGTTGCTTCAAAGCTATAAAGGGATGGGTTAGCATGATCTGAAATGTACATGTATATATGAGTACGCATGTCATTGTTAATGTCTAATGCATCCATATGGTCTCAAAGTGCACACATCGTACATGCCAATCTAAATACATGATGGAAATATTACATTTATTAATTATCAATTAATTTGAGTGATAGATTAAGATATTTATTAAGCCATACAAATTGTTAGGTCACTAATTACAAAAAAAATAAAAGAAAAGTGATTAAGATATTTATTATTTATTTTTGTTGAGTGACGCTAATTGACCATAATTATTGTCATATTAGTTTGTAAACTTTTAATGGTAAAACTAGCACTGACTTTATCATTTTCCAATCAATTTTATTATAAGAGCTTACAGACTAACATAAAAGAGAATGTGATTGATATCACAACAAAAAATATAATTTAAAAAAAAAATCTCTTATTGACTATTTTATCTATTATTTAAAAGTTGATACATCAATTTATAAGATTAAAATGGTAAAATTTTATAATACCTTGAATTTTTGGTACTTGATATATTATATAATAATAGAGAATTCTACAGCTAGCACACCCTAGCTAGCTACTAAAAAAAAGAACACTTCTATATTTTTTTAATGTATCATACCTACTTAATCTTAATCTTTATTATTAAAATAAGATAAATACAAATCTTCTGTGTCAATTTTTTGCATTCAAAGCCAAAGAGAGGATTTGTATTCAGAATAAAAAATTGTATTATTCAATTGGTTAAGAAAACAAAAGCATATTCCATAAAATGACCTATTATATAGATATATATATATATATATATATATATGTATATGATCTACGCATTACCTTCTCCATTCTTAATTCTGGGAGTTGATCTCTTAAATTTGGAGCAGGTGAGAATCCACTTCTGCAAACAAATATTTTCTTAAGAAGAAAAGACAATGATTTTTTGCCAATGGCAGCCTTAATATTATCCGAACCAATATATTTTCCTCTTTTCAGAATTATGCTGGTGCTACGCTGGAGACTACTATCTTTGCTCTTTGACTCATCCAAACATGAGTTTATATCTACTTTTAGCAGACCAGCTTCCAAGCTTGACTCTCTATCCAGCAATTGAAGATTAATTGCTTCCGATTCTTTACAGCAAGTTGACTCAACCTGTTCATGCAATAACAAGTTCAAACCCTTCAGAAGCTTTCCCAATTCTTCAAGTGTAAGATCTTGTAGATGATCTTCGGAGGAAGATAAATTCCCTTCAAGATTTCTCCTCACTTGATCATCTTTCAAATTGTGTTCCCCAAATGTCCCAATTGCTAGCAATCCATGATGATAGTCGCTGAGTTCTTCTTTTTGAGGCTCTTGTAGCATTTGATCTATTGATTCAGAAAACAATTTTCAATTAGATGTGGTTACACGAACAATAAAAACAACAATAACATCAGAAACCTAAAGCATTAGTACAATCCTAATGTTTTTCATTATATTTAGTCTAACAGGAAGCCCAAAGCATTAGTACAAAGTCGCTTCTCTCTATTAGTATCAACCATATAACATTTGTAGTGAATCACAACCATTATATTCAACAGTTCTATATTATTGAATTCCCTAAACAGAACGAAAGTAAAATGTGCTAGAACTTGAACCTTGGACTGAGAAAATGTGTTAGAACTCGCCCAACAACTTGAAAACATTTGACTAATCAAAATCACTATGGTTTTTAAAATTAGAACCATACACATTTCAGCTGATAAAACCCGATGAAAAAAAGTATGAGAAAAAACAAAATGAAAACTTTGTTACTGTTACCAATTGTGAAGCTTGGTTTTTTGATCCCATGTCTCCCACTGAACTTATTTTGCATCCAAGTGAAAATCTGCAATAAAAAAGTTTAAACCTTCTATATATATAAAAAATATATATATATACTAATAAGTGTAACCTCGTATACTATAGAGCTACATCAGAGCTAGCATATAGTATTACATTATATCTGTAATCACCGGATTAAAATATTTTTCTTACCTTCATTTTGGTTAAGGCTACTGACTATTGAAAGAGAGCTCGTCAAAGCACACCTCGAGAGATGGATGGATGGCTTTAGAGTGTCAACACATGTACACATCCCATAAGCCAATGAGAGCTGAGCTGCAAATCACTTATAAATAGATCGAGCAGGGCTCATAGTTGTTGCTGGTTCAAGTTCCAAAAACTGACTTTATTTGCGTCTCTCTTTTTCTCTCTCTCTCTCATCCTATAATGATATGATCTCTTACTCTACCATGTCTTTTCTTACTCTAATACCGTCTAAAATTATAGAAATCACAAATCTTTTCCAATTAAAACTAACATTATTGCCTATCAACAAAACAAAACAATAAAAAAAAAAAAAAAACTAACATTATTGTGAGGACAATATTATTAACGTTCCTTAGTTTTACATTGGGCAATATTTCATAGCCTCAATTGGACCAATGCGAACCACGTCTGCAGTGTTCATGCAAAATTGATTACTAGGTGAAATATGGAATGCATGGCATGCACACAGAGAAAATTTGATCAGTATATGTGAATTTTTTTTTTTTTTTTTTTTTGTTCTTTCCTTTTAGCACGCAGCTTAATGGTTTTTCATTAATCTTTTTTTTTTTTTTCTGGGTAATTGCAGAGGATAAAACTCTCAAGCTAACAGTTACAAACGGAACCAAATACCACTAGGTTACAAGGTCCGGTCGTGGTTTTTCATTAATCTGCTACCTAGTCTGTTGGGTCTAAATCTTTTTCTTTTTCTTTTTTTGTTTTTTTGCATGCACAATTCGAACTCTTAAACTAGTTTCATTATTATGTATAATGCATTGGAAATCGTGGTCCAACACCAACTAACAGCTATGCACCATCTAATAGGCCAACTGTAAAATCACCTTAATTAAACCCTTTTTGCTAGTCTGGTGAAACACAAAATTGGCATGTAATTAGATTTTGACTGACCATGGGGTTTTAATATAAATTAAAGCTCAAACAAAACAAAACAAACAAGGTGGAGAAAAGGAAACTATGGGGCAAATAGGTTAACAGGCCACGTTCCCGTGGGGCTGTCCCTCACTGACCGAACCACCAACCACCTACTCTCACTACTACCACACGGACAAGACTTCATTTTGTAAGGCTACCCAGACACCAACAAATCTACTTTGACCACCGTCCTTAATTACAAGCCTGTACAGTCATTTGGATGGTGGAACTTGGAGGTAATTAATGATATCCTTTATGGGAAAGATAATGGTGAGATTCGTGAGAACGTACAGTACCCTCACAAACCCAACCTTTAAGAAAAAAATCCTTCTTACTGTTAAAAGAAAAAGTTATGTTATCTGGTGTGCTCTTATTTTAGGAAAATTTTGACATAATTTTTATGAAAAATAATAAAAATAGTTAAAATAATTCATTATTATTATTTTTCATTAAAAAAATTTTAAAAATATTTGCTAAACTAATGTCCTTAGGATATCTTTTAACTTTTCAATAATAAAAAGTAGAAGATCCTTCTAGAATAGAATGATGAGCCAGTTCCTTTATCTCAATTAGATCTTTAGTGTTAACTTATTGACCCCACATCACATGATGATAATGAATAATATCACTTATACTATCATGGCCTTGATGGTAATTTAAGTGCATTTTGAATTATTGATTTGGTGTACATCTTACATATATAATATAATAATAAGAGGTTTCTAATTCTCACAAATGCCCACCATTTCATTTCCCTTAAACTCACTAACAACAACTATCTTTATTGGAAAACTCAACCTATTCCTTATCTTGAAGACCAAAAATTTGTTGACTTCACTGATGGCTCAACTTCATGTCTGCCTCCTAATATCACAACCAATAATGAATAAAATCCTGACCTAGCCCACAACGCCTGGAATCATTAAGATTAACTTCTCATGAATAGTATCATTGCCTCGCTATCTAAATGGATCATGTTAGAAATATATTAACCCAATAGCATAGGTTTAAGCCCAATTTTACCTTATGTTCAAATCAAGTCTCTTACTTGTACTACTAGTTTATTAACCATAATTAGTGTATGGTTAGTCTAGGATTGAGCCTCTTGTATACACCCATGCTATGTTAATTGTAACACATTATTTATACTACATTCTCATATAATAAAGATTTAGTCTTTAATGGTTTCCTCCTTACGTGGATGTAGATTGTTAGGTTGAACCACGTGATCCTCGTATTTTTGTGTTCTCTATCTAATGCTTCCGCTTCTGCATTTATTCTAACATATTCAACATAGTATATCAAAACTAATATTCAATAGATCATACCTCTAGTTGTTGGCCTCAATGCATCATATGAAATATAGACCAATTTAGTACTTACAGTCCTCTCTTGCATCGACTTCAAACACTTGAATCCTTCACATATGTAACTCCAAAACCTTAAGCAACTTGATCTTTCTGTCAGTTAGTTCTTGCACAAAACTAAAGTCCTGCCTAATAAATTAACGGCATCTGGTAGTCTTTTATCTCTCCAAGACTTCAACTTTTTGTGATCTTGCCAGAACCTTTGCTACTTGACCTATACCCATTAATTTTCCTACATGGTATAGTCTACTACTAAGCCATAAATTCATCCATTCCGATGCCTTCTCCTCCATCAATCTCTTTTCACTTGATATAACTCCTCAGGTAAACAATGTCCAATATGGTACACCTTATAATGGCTTTGATATGACGCCATGTCGATTCCTTTTTGCGAAGGCGAGATACACAATACTCAGTCTCCCTAAATGCGATTTGGACTCAAAGCCAGTGTGAGTCTGGGAGTATGCTAATGTCTCTAAGAAATAGACAAGTGAGTTGCCACCTGGTTATAGGTCCAAAAACCAAAAAATAACTACATGCAAGTCTACACACCATACTGAATCTGAAGTTAAGATACAAGATAGGAAGATGTTAGACACTCAAGCTTGCCTAGCCATAGTTGACCTTCATAAGTTGTTACTAAATCTTAGATTAAATGGGATATATCTAATAATTAAGCTCATGTGAATACGCACTTGTGTCTAAAGCCTAGAGTTCATTTACAGGTCATGTGAATCAACATATAACCAAAGGCGGAATAAAGATCATAAGAGAGCAATGGAACATATGAACAGGTGAGTATGCAAATACATGAGCATATAAGCACGTAAACATATAAGCATATGAGCACATAAACATCCAAGCATATGAGTATGTAAACATCTAGATATCCAAGCATGTAGACATATAAGCATACAACATGTAAACATGTTACCATCCAAGTGTGTGTGCATGTAAATATCCAATTATGTAGTTGCATGGGTGTGAAAACATGTGAATATCAAACAAAGAATTGAATGTCTAATGAGAATGGCTAATATCATGCCCAAAAATCTTTCCTCTAATCGTCTTATTTTGTCTCCATGACAAGTTGAAGCTCTCCTTCTATGATCTTTCAACTTGAGAGGGAACATTAGATAATGTAAAATTTAAATTTGTATTTCAAGTGTATTTTTGAATTTTTTTTTCCAGGTGTATAAATACAAGAGCTCTCTCATTCTTTGATTATAATAAATAATTGCATAAATTATCTATCTAATCTAACTTAAATACATTGAAAAAAGAAACCTATTAGGGATAGTAAAGGGGTAGGGTAGAGTTAGATTTTGGGTGACTCGTTGCCACTTTGGGGAGAGAAAAAAAAAAAAAAACGTATAGTGTGAGGCACAGGGTGCATGCATTTTGCTATCCTTAATTGGGTGGCTCTGGTACCGATGACATAGAGATGGTAAAGAAGTGTATTTGGGAGATGGTAATAGAATTATAAATATTTATATAAATATGATACGTAGGGAAAAAAATTAAATTATATATATAAGTAAAAGTGCTAAAAAAAATTTGTGAGTGGAGAGGGGATAATTGCACTAGGGATCTAATCCGCAAAACTGAAATCCTCTGTGGCAAGAAAAACAATATGAAATAGAGTAGGACAAGATAGTTTGCGTAGGATGGGGCAATTTTGACATCCCATATCCTATTCTTCATTTCTATTCTATTAAGTTTTATTATAATATAATTCAATTTTTCTTATTTATTCATTTTTTTCATATGATTTAAGATTTGATAAATAAAAAAGGCTAATGGAACAGAAATGAAAAATAAAGATTAAAAAAAAAAATTTGAAAATAAAAATAAAGATAAATTAAGATGGAGTTGAATGGATAAAAGATATTTTCCTTTCATTTAGATGTTGAAAAAAAAAAGGATCAAAAGGAAGATCGAACACATGATTTCCAAGAGACTTCCTCCTTTATTCTATTTTCTCCTGAAATGCCCCCATCCAAACCGGCTGCTAATTATTGAGCATCCTAAATTAAATGATTGTTGATCATTGCTCGTTTTCCATTCTCCTTAAATATGCAAATTAAGGAACTCATCATGGCCAAAGATACGGGAAATTGATCAAATTATTCATTACGTGTGGTCCTAACCAATATTTACGTGTGCTCCTAACCAATATACATTAGGTAAATTATTGTTTGTAGGTTTCAGTTTCATGATTATGTGGACTTCTTAAATTTAGAAATTAATAAGAAATAATTTCTTTTTATTTGTTGGGAGGATCACATGGTGGTCTACCTATACGAGTGAATAATTTTCACAAGATATAATAGTGGGCTCACCATATCGTCTTTTGGATAACAATCTATTGTGTAATTAATTGTCATGTAAAAATATAACATACGATATGTGTATCTCTCACATATCTCTCATGGGCAACTGTCAAGAGGACTATAGGTTTACTCTAAACCTTTAAACTAAACTAATAAACAGCTTCGAAACTCAAAAAAAGGGGGTTTTTTTTTTTGGGGGGGGGGGGGGGGGGGGGGGGGGTTGAGAGAATATTACTTGATTACAAATTCCAGGGCCTTATATATATATATATATATATATGGATGTTAAAATAAAATAGTACTTTTAACTTCAAGTTGAAACTTCCTATTGATTTAACGTCATGAAATATGAGCACAGGGATCCTTTAATTTTAACCAGAGAAGTAAAGGAGATGTAGTACTTGTTGTGAAATTAGAATTTTAAGTACTTTGGAAATCTATAGGATCTTGTGGCAGGTTTACAATGCAACTAGCTATACAATCCCCTAAAACGAGGATCATGGAATTAACAAAAATATTTGCAAACCCCGGTTGTCAAGGTGATCAATTCTATGCGAAAAAATATCCTTGAAGAAAGTTCCCGGACGGGAAGTCCTGTTTCAACCTACACTAAATCAAATTTTTCATGTTATTAATTTAAAATTTTTTTTTTTAAATGAAAAGGACAAATTATAACAGTTTCTTACTAAATATATATTGTCCATCTTGTTTAGGTTTTCAATAAATAACTTCCTCCATTAGCATATATGTTTAGACAGGAAAGTTATATAATTAATCCAAACCTGAACATTTAAGACAAAATCATAAATAATTACTTCTTTAATTAGTCTTTGTGGAATCTGAATCAAATAGTAGATAGTTAATATTATAGGATCAATATGCTTTAAACCCCACGCATATGTATAGTTACTGTTAAAAACAATTGCAGTTAACACACTCCCACACACACACACACATATATATTTCTATCTAGTTAGTAACGGACCACACATATTCATAGTATTGCATAAATAACTTATACATTTGAATTATTATTAGTTACAAAAAAATGGCTCATAAGAGTAAAATCATTCAAACCCTTTCTTCTTCTAATTTTAGATATATAATTAAGTTTTTTATAGTTTATATATATTAGACTTCTTGTTTTCTACGCTGAATTAACTCATTTGGCACAAAAATTAAAATACTTAGATGGAACATGTGACGCAAAGTTAGACTGCTCTAATTGAAATCCAATATAAAATCTAATTGGATTTACTCTCCGTTTTGAGTCTTTTGACTTATATATTATATGTATATATAATTAGAGTAGCATGGATGGAGCCATTCATGGAATTTTCGAGGGGGGGGGGGGTTTAAAAAAGAAAAAAGAAAAAGAATATAACTATATATTTAGGTACTAATTTTAGCAATTTCGTTCAATAAAATTACATTTTGTCTCTCTTAATAATATCATTGATCATTATAAGAGAAATGTTACAATTATAAATTTTTTTACAACATTTTTACAAATTATTGAGATAGCAAATTCTTACTAGTTTACATTTGGATCCACTACTTTAATCACGTTTTTCCTTACTAACAACCACTAAAAATAATAATTAAAAAAAAATTATTGGCTAAACAGTAGAGCCGAAAGCCGAAGCTACCACATGCACCAATTAACAATAAAATTACTCCCTATCTCCAAGTCCTGGCTCCATTTTCATAGAGTAGTTCTTTTAATCCCTCAATCATTCTTTTATAATAAACGATTTAGATGATATATTCTTATCTCAATTGATTATAAAACAACTATATGTGAAGAATCGAAATCCCTCAAATCTATGGCTTGGCCTACACTCTCTCTGCATGGGGGGTTGCTATTAATACCACGTGAAGTTGTCCACCACATGGGTCCATTCCATTTTCAACAAATAGCAAGTAGGGCATGGTATGCCAGGTGTCAGATGACGAAATGTTGATTACGGCTTATAGAACCGTATGCGACAAACACGTGTCTCAAATATGAGTCTAATTAATAAGTCTCTGACATTTTATTACAACATAAATAAATTAATTAAAGTTCATCGGAAACAACTATCTATCTCTTAGATCTATGTCTTAAAAGCGAACTCGCTTAAGCTTAACACACATTTTCTAATTTCTAGTCACTTTTTTCATGTTGGTCTTGGATTTGTTTACTCTATGTATCCAACTGTCTCTCAATTTGCTTAACCAGTATCACCTCCGGTACTAAAAGGAGCTAGCATAGCTTCTTTCTATACGAGATTTGAGCATGATTAGATTATATTATTATAGCAACCCTATGTTAACGTTGAGCTCTCGAGGAAATGAAACCAATTTACTATCCTAAATAGCGTTGCATATATATATTCTTATGGCTAAATATCTTTTCATACTAGTTTACATCTATTGTAGTGGGTTCAAATTTGACTTAGTCGACTTGTCTACAATGAATTTATTAATTGATTGAAAGAGCACTATTGAAGCTAGGTACTCATGTGAAAAGCATTGAGAGACTAAGGTCGGAGAGAAATATAGTTTGACAAGTAAAGAAAGAGTCATTGATCGAGTGTTCTTGAGAGAGAGAGAGAGAGAGAGAGAGAGAGAGAGAGAGAGAGAGAGAGAGAGAGAGAGAGAGAGAGAGAGAGAGAGAGAGAGAGAGAGAGAGAGACTAAACCAAATAGTCTTTCTTTTATAGAGAGGTGTACGGTTGCAGATACTTATGAAAATATGTGGTTATAAGTGTTTTTTTAGTAAAACTCCTCACATCTATTATTTCATGTATATATTCACAATTAATTTATAAATGTTTACATTTTAAAATATAAAAGCGAATATAACAATGTATATCCGAAATAGCATGGATGTGTGAGAATCAAAATATTCAAAATCCTATTTTCTCATTACCAAGTAATTTCAGAAAATTACATTATAGTCTAACAGTTTACCTACTCATATATATGATATAGTTAATTCTCTTCAACACCGACCTTTTTTTTTCCTTTTGGTATAACCATGAATTGTACTTTCAAAATTCAAATGTTCTGAAAGCACAAACAGTGAAAAACAGTACTTCTATTTCCACGGGAATCCCAGTGCACCTAAATTGCTCTTCTGACTCCAACCTTGTGAATTATCATCAGCGAAATAGTTTCCTGTCTTATACATTTTTAAAGCAAGCAGGCATCTTTTTACCCATGAGGTTTGCTAAATTCGAAATATAATTTGACTGCCATGCCTAGGGGATCGAGCCCAAATTACACAATGTATAATTCTCGAGATGCAATTGTGAGGCAAAGGAAGAGGGTCTCCACCTACGAGAACGCCGCATAATCCAAGAAAGGTTTATGGAATTTCAACAAAACAAACCATGTGATTCTTTTCCGTGCATGGGGACAATCATCTATCTTGGATTGATGAGGTGGTGTCCAGGCTTTACTTGGAAACCCTTAACAAATGACTTTCCAATAAGGGAAAGTATACGGCACATTGCCAAAAATATACATCAAATTTCATAACATGCATATGATGTGAATAAGTTAATAACCTGTAATGGTGAAGGCAACCTTGAACTTTCAGACTTAACTTTCAAACTTTTCATCGGATTTTTTTTTTTTTTCATAGGTTTCGAAAACTATTTGACTAGTGTTTTGCAATATATCTTATTAAAAATAGACCTACAGACATGATCGTATTTTTACAAATTTGACCACAGTCAGTTTGTACTTGATCTTGATTTGACTTGATTTTGATTTGATCAAAATTTGACCATCAGTTTGTACTTGATCTTGATTTGACCAAAATCCAACCACTCATTAGAATAAATTTGAGCTTATAACATGGATATTTGATTTCTCATTAAAATAACTATTCACGAGCTCAAATTAGATTTAAAACGAGCAAGATATCTTGAAAATGGTAAAAAAGTGCAAAACACTTGGCCATTTTTCTATTACATGTCCATAAGCTTGATTTTAACCCAATTTGATTCAATTTTAATCAAACGATCCCCAATTGGCCCAAATGAGGATTTGTTGGTAAAAATTCCACTTAGAACAAAGTCAATTTGCAAAAACAAAGAAGTGAAAACTTTTTAATAAAAGCTAGTTTTCTTTTTTTTTTTTTTTCTTTTTTGTTTTTTTTTTGTATTTTTTACACTACTTTCCAAGGCATTTTACTAGTCCAATATCAAAAATTGGACCAAAAAAGTGGATAGACTTAGAAAGTAGGTGTTATGATCTTTCCAACGACACCTAAGTTTGAGCGAAACGGAGTTCAGGAGAGTCAGAAAACACCACAGAAATAGGATAAATTGTGCAAAACCCATAAAAACTAGTGTTGACTCAGAAGCTGGAATACTATGAACCAACCCACTTCAACGACCCAAAACTTTCTGTACAGAGCTCCAAATGACTCAAGGTCGGAACCATTGGAAATTATGCGACGAGGGCTTTTCAGAAATATAAAGAAAGTAAAAAAAAGGGAGTCCATTACGGTCTCCAATAGAAGGTGCAAAGTTGGTACCCGAAGTTGGAAAAAATTTTGGAGTAGAAAAGTTAGGTAATTGGGAAATTCTTGACATCATACTAAGTGTGGGCAAATTCTTGACACCATAGTAAGTATTGGCATAATTCTTGACACCACACTAAATATGGGGGGCCAAGGGTAGGGGTCTTTTCCTATAAATTTGACCATTCCCTCTTCTTCATTCATCACCAAATAATCTCCTCCCACCTCCCAAAATTAAAGTGCTTCAAAGGTGATTTTCTAGTATTTTCTACCCCTTTACCTTTTGTTTCCATGCTCTGTGGTTGGGGTGAAAATGTTATGAACTTGAATTTCCTTGATGTAGACATGCTTTGTATGTCATTTTTTATGAATGTATTGGATTTACATATTTATAATATGAGTTTTATCCATGGAATTACATGTGTATAAATTGTGAAATATGGGTCTATATACTCTTATTTTGTTTGCTTGTTTTATCATGGATTCAAAATGAGTATGGATAATACATGTTCTTACACTTACGGATATTACATGTCTATGAATCCATTTTCATTCTCTTATTCCATTTCTCTTATGCTTGGGTAAGAACATCATGATGGGAATGTTGCCTTGCTTGGATTATTCCAATCTTACTCGAATGTTTAAACTATTGTTGGAATTTTACTTTGTTTAAATAAATAAATAGACTACATGTTTATTTTGTTGGAGATTATTATATACATATTAATATGCTTTGATTTTAAGTTTAGTGTTATATTGCTCTATTCTTTTTTTCCCCCTCTTTAAATATTGTTACTGGACAAAGTTTTGCAACAAACTCAGTTGTAGCATAAGACTACAACTTCATTCAATATCTTTTTATTAGATGAGAATTTTGATAAATCTACCATTGGATTACATCTTCTTCTTATATCCTCATACTTGCAAAATTTTAAAAAAATCAGAGATCAATAGCTATGTTATCAATTAAATATTTAAATTTCGAGTTTTTGCAGTCTAAAATTATGCATAAAAAATAAATTTATAGATTATATAGTAAATAACATCTGATTGGCAAAAATTTGATAGGTGTGTGTGGGGGTGACAAACCAAGGAGCTCATACCAATGTATATGTTAGGCTAGGAGCCCAGCCCAAAGAAGAACTCCTCCTTGACCAGGCAAGGCCGAGGACAAAGGGAACGGTCTATCATTGAGAGTGATACTCCGGATCATTCCATGGAAGAGGATAAGTATTAAGAAAGAAAAGGACAAAGGGAGGCCTGAAAATATCTAAGGGAAACACTACAACAAAATGTAACTACAGTGACGAATTTTAGTGAGGAAAATATTTTCATCACAAAAAAGTACCATATAGTGACGAAATATATATTTCGTCAGTAAATATAAAAAAAATATTAACCTTTAGTGACGAAATTTAGATTTCGTCACTATAGGGTATGCTAAATTCAGGGCGCCAAACAAAAAGGATAGGCGGGAAACAAATGGATCTACAACGACGAATTCTTTCGTCGCTAAAGGTTCTATTTTTTTGTGACGAAACTGATGATACCGAAAACAATACCACCAATGAGTCACACGTTCCTCGTACGATCACTAATGGCACCTGCACAACGAAAACGAATAACCTAGCGGGGAGTACCGGTGTGGTACCGGCCAAGTACCCTCCGAAGGTCAAATTAGAATTATTCTCGCAGCTCTAGAGTGCTAGAGAGGGTAAATTACGCGTACCTTGGTTTGTGAGAATGCTTGGGTTTTTATAGTAGAGAGGGCTGACCCTCTTTTCCTTGGAGTAGAAGTCTTTTCCTTATCGGAGTCTTCCTGGGCGTATTTTACAGGATCCTTTCCATATAGGAGTCCTTAGGTTCCATGAAACGTGGGGAGCAAGTTATTTATTTGTACATGTAAATGTGTAGAATAGGCGTTTCATAGACTGACGCCGTCAGTCTATGTATCCCGTCAGTCTACACATATCCCGTGACCTTCAGGATGTTCGGCTTTGTGTGTCCTTTTGCCTTAGGTCACCGTCAGCCTCGAAGGTATGCTGACGGCAAGACCGTCTCGTCACCCTTGCAAGGCATTCACCGTCTCCCTTGTTAAGTATGTGCCGTCACCCCTTTTTAGGTCTTCACCGTCGCTCTTGCCAGTTATGTACCGTCACGCTGGCCAGCATAATTTTATCCTCATCATTTGCCCCCTACTCCATAACTCCGTCACCCTCTGTACTGACGGGCTATGGAGTTTGTTTTTCAAAAGAGGCAGAAACATCGTTCGCGTGGATCTGAGCATTTAATGCCTTGGACAGGTGGCTCGTTCCCATTGGCCTCACTTCTGACGAGATGTCGCTTCGTCTTCCGCGCCATTTTTTCCATATATAAATAGCGTTTCCAGTCATTTTTTCACTATTTCATCCTTGCTGAACTTGTGGAGAGACAGACCGTCGATCACTTTCCGTCAGCTTTAACTTCCGTCAGCTTATCCGTTGCTGTAGCCGTCCAGAGGGCTTCCATACCGGTAAGTTTTCATCCTCTCTCCTTCTCTTTATTTTTGCCTCATTAGTGAGGCCGTCAGCCTAGGTACTTAGTTTGAACCCGTCACTTGTAGGTAGTCAGATGTCGAGTGACGCGTCTTGTGACGGGTCGTCAGTCCGCGAAGGAGCGGGCTACGACGAGACCTTTGGTTCCGGAAACGAGTCGGACTTCTCCCTCCCGTCAGAGAGAGAGTCGTCAGCCCAATCTCCTGACGGCAATGAGAGTTTTGCTGAGGGAGAAGATGAGGGAAGAGGGGATGAAAATGACGGGGGTGGAATGGATATTGACGGAGGGAATAGTGACGGGGAGGAGAGATCCAGTGAAGGAACCTCGGAGGGTACCGTAGATAACCGTCCCTTCATTCTTCCTGAGGATTGGGCCGTCAACAGATTTTTGCCTGGGATGAGTGGTAAAGTTTTTAGGGAGTTACGGATCCGTTATCAAATCCCAGACCACATCCCCCTCCGTCTCCCTAGAGAGGGTGAGAGGTGTTACTCCGGGCGGACAGCGGACGTTGGCATGTATGACGCCATGTTTGCTGCCGGCCTGAGGTTACCGTTGACGGCTCTTCACCGTCAACTAGCTGACTTCCTTGGGATATCCGTCACCCAGGTTGCCCCAAACGCCTGGAGGACTTTTATAGGAGCTGAAATCTTGTGGGGCAGCTTTAGTGGAGGGCACCGTCAGCTTACACTCGGAGAATTTTTTTATTGCTATAGGCCTCATCACATTGCCTCGTCTAAGGGGACTTATCATTTTAATGCCCGAGAGAAAGGGCTACGGTTAGTGTCAGATATGCCTGACTCAAATAGGAACTGGAAGAGTAGGTATTTTTTCGTTGAAGGGACGGACTGGGTGTGCCGTCAGGAGGAGTGGGCGACGATGCCCAGTGGTTACTTTGACAATACCTGGGCCTTTGTCAAGGATTCAGGTTAATCCCGTCACCCATGAGGCTCGTGCGTTTTTTGAAGTGACGGTGCTAACACTTGTTATTTTTTTCTTTTTCCAGCTTATACCCGTCCGTATATAACTGACGAGCAGGAGGAGTTCATCCATCGGATTCTAGAAATTCCTTTGGAGGACCGTAAGTGCAGGGATTTGATTACCCTTGACACCCTCCATCTATACTGTGGGGGCCCAAATCCGTCAGCGGAAGCTCGTAGGTTGGAGGAGTTTGCGCGACGTCGTAAGTAGACTTTTATTTTTCCGTCAGTTTCATTATTTCCGTCACTTTTCCTAAAGTGTTTTCTTTTGTGTTGTAGAGATGGATTCTGCGAAGCAAAGGATACGGGCTGCCGCAGCTCGTCAGAAGGAGGAGAGGAAGGCCAAGGAAGCAGGGGGGGAAGCCTCGTCAACCCCCACGGCCGTCGCCAAAGTGGCGAAGAGGAAACCTGACGGGAGTGACGGCCGTCCCTCAAAAAAGCCTGCCGTCACTCCGTCAGTCGAACCATTGAAGGAAAAGTCCCCTCCGACGTCTGGCCATGGTGCGGGAAAGGGGGTGATGACTTCCGCTGGTCCCGTCACTGAGGGTCCGTGCCGTCTCCTAACCCACAAAGAATATGCCGTCGGGGAGGTTGAGTCCCTGATAAAACCAACGGACATGGAGCCCTGTGATCAAGTAGGGATGGAGGATTTAGGGGCGTCGGCCCTCTTTGATCTCTCCAGGGTAAGTTTCTCACATTTTTGGGTTGAACATACCGTATCTTGTTTTGGCGTACTTTTTATCTGACGGATATGCTCTTTCAGGCCTTGGTTCGTGTCAAAGCCCTCCGTGACCGTTGCGTGGCGAAGGAGGGGGTCGTCAGTCGAGTTCGCAGCCATAACAAGAACTTACTGAATCAGCAGGCTCAGTATAAGGAAGCCGTCCGTCTCCTTAACCAGGAGCTGCAGGAAGTCAAGGAGAAACTGACGACGGTCAGTGGCGAGAACGTCAAGCTCCAAGGAGAGGTGACGGCTCTGGAGGAGAAGTTACAGACGGCGGGGGCTGACGCGATTGGACACTTCAAAACGTCGCAGTCATTCATCGACTCATGTGGTCAATATTACGGCACTGGGTTCGATGACTGCCTTCGACAGGTCGCGTCGGCCTTCCCGGAGCTGGACTTATCTGGGATTTCAATGGATGATGGAGACGACGTCTCTCTTCAGCCAGAACCCACTCCGGAGCGTGACGGCTCGGTAGTCCTGGCTCAGCCTGCTGCTAATCCTACAGCTTCAGATTCTCCAACCGTTATCGTGGATGTTGAAGATCATCAGGCTGACGGAAATCCTGCTGACGCTCCTCCTTCTTAACCATGGCTATGTAAAATTTTTTGAAAATAGTTGTAATCTTTAGACGGTTTTTTGGAGAACAGTTGTAATTTCTTAAACAGTTGTAGTTTTAAACAGTTGTAATTTTAAACAATTGTAGTTTTAAACAATTGTAATGTTTAAGTGCCCTTGACGTTTATGCATAGTTGTACGTATTTCATTTCCGTCGCTTTTATCTCTATCTCAGACAAATGTTGGAAATTCCCGTCTGTTTTTAATACGTCGGCTTTTTAAATTGTTTGAATATCCCGTCAGCTTTACGATCGTCGGTTTACAAGTGTTGTCTTTTGACATCTTTGTTGGTCCGTCAGTTTTGAGGACCTTGCCTCTAAGATGGTTATTCCACCTTATCGGACCGTCAGCCCTTAGGCTGTTAGTCTTTTTGGGCCGTCACCTTCTTGGCCTTGGCCCTGATGTCATTTGACATCCTTTTGGTCCGTCAGTTTTGAGGACTTTGTCCCTACGATTGTTACTCCATCTTGTTGGACCGTCAGTCTTTTGGCTTTTAGCCTTTTTGGGCCGTCACCTTCTTGGCCTTGGCCTTGATGTCATTTGACATCGTTTTAGCCCGTCAGCTTTTTAGGTGTTGATGTCTTTTGACATCTTTGTCGATCCGTCGGCTTTTTAGCCTTTTCGGACCACTGTTTTCTTGGCTTTTTTAGCCTTGATGCCTTGACATCTTTCATTAGTCCGTCAACTATTAAGGCCTGGGTCCTGTGATGGTTACTCCATCTTATTGGACCGTCGGCTTTTTCTTTAGTCCGTGTGTTATGGACTTAGTCGTTTTTTGGGCTGCAAACTTAGTGGACCGTCGGAAGGAAAATACACTTCAGCAATTTCTGAATAAAACTCCTCTTATTGCCATGCATTTAAATAAAAGTAATTAAAACCAAATCCTGCCCCTTGGGCTAAAAAAGTTGTTGCGAAAAAAACTAAAATAAACGATAAATCTGAGGAGTTAAACTATAATTTGCTGAAAAAATATAAAAGGAGTTGGTCTTCATGCTGCTGCTCCTATTGGTAGTACTTCCGTAGGTGCTCGGTGTTCCATGGATGTGGTAGTTTCTGTCCCTCCAATGTTTCAAGGTGGTAAGTACCTTTTCTCTGCCACGACGAAACTCGGTAAGGACCTTCCCAATTGGGGCCGAGTTTCCCTTGGGTAGGGTCCCTAGCGGCGCCCATGACTTTTCTAAGAACAAGGTCTCCGACTTGGAAGTCTCTGTGTCGGACCCGAGAGTTGTAGCATTTGGCCATGCGATCCTGGTACCTAGCGAGCCTTTGTTCTGCTGCTGCCCTGATCTCGTCCACTAGGTCGAGCTGTAGTCGCATAGCCTCGTCGTTTCTGCTTTCATCGTGGTTGTGTACCCTGTAGCTTGCGAGTCCAACTTCGGCCGGGATGACTGCTTCGCTTCCGTACGTCAGGCGGAACGGAGTCTCTCCTGTGGGTGTTCTTGCCGTCGTCCTGTATGCCCATAGTACACTTGGCAATTCTTCGGGCCATATACCTTTTGCCCCCTCGAGCCGAGTCTTGATGATCTTTAGCAAGGATCGGTTCGTGACTTCGACCTGTCCATTAGCTTGAGGGTGGGCGGGGGAGGAGTAGTGGTTCTTTATTCCCAACTGTGAGCAAAAGTCCCGGAAGTGATCGTTGTCGAACTGTCTCCCGTTATCCGAGACAAAGACTCTAGGAATGCCAAACCTGCATACGATGCATCTCCAGACGAAGCTCCGAACGTTTTTCTCTGTAATCGTGGCTAAAGCTTCAGCTTCCACCCATTTCGTGAAATAGTCGATGCCTACTACCAGGAATTTCAGCTGCCGTATAGCTGTAGGGAATGGTCCCATAATGTCTAATCCCCATTGTGCGAACGGCCATGGGGCTGTCATTGGGGTCAGCTCTTCGGTCGGTTGTCTGATGATATTGCTGAACCGTTGGCATTTGTCGCAGGTCCTGACATAGGCTTCGGCGTCCTTCTGCATGGTGGGCCAATAATACCCTGCTCGTACAAGCTTGTGTACCAATGATCTGGACCCTGAGTGGTTTCCGCAGATTCCTTCATGTAATTCTCTCATGATGTAGTCTGCTTCTTCCGCACCCAAGCACCTCAGATACGGTCGGGAGAAACCTCTCTTGTATAGGACGTCTTTTATCAGGACGAACCTTGCCGCCTGGACTTTAAGTTTCCTTGCGGCGTCCTTCTCGTCTGGTAAGACCCCGTCTTTTAAGTACGAAACTAACGGTGCTGCCCAGCTGCTGTCGGAACATATTTCCTGCATGTTGCTGAGATCTATTAGCGGGGAAAGCTGTACAAAAGAGAGTACATTACCAGGGATGACCATTTGTTCAGCTGAAGCGACCTTCGCGAGACGGTCGGCTCTCTGGTTTTCTTCTCTGGGAATCTGGACGACTTTGGCTTCTAGGTCTCCCACCCTTGTCTTTACTTCGCCAAGGTACCTTTTCATCTTTTCGCCCTTGCAATCGTAGTCTCCGTTTATTTGGTTAGTGATGACCTGTGAGTCGCAGTAGATGACTACCCTGGCGGCTCCTGCTGCTTTGGCAAGGTCAAGTCCTGCTATCAGAGCCTCATACTCTGATTCATTGTTGGTGGCAGGGAAGTCGAAACGGACCATACATTCGATGGTGTCTCCCTCGGGCGATAGCAGCACGATGCCGGCCCCTGCGGCTTGTCTGTTGGACGATCCGTCCGTATATATGCTCCATTGAGGGGACTCTGCTGCCCCCTCATCTTCCCCATGGGTGAACTCAGCTATAAAGTCGGCGACGATCTGTCCCTTGATGGCGGTCCGCGGGCGATATTGAATGTCAAATTCGCTTAGTTCTATGGCCCAGAGTGCTAATCGTCCCGCCGTCTCAGGGCTGCTCATCGCCCGTCGTAAGGGCTTGTCCGTTAGGACGTTTATAGTATGAGCTTGGAAGTATGGCTTGAGCTTACGGGCTGCCGTAATCAATGCGAAGGCAAGTTTCTCCATGGGCGGGTATCTCTCTTCGGCACCGTGAAGCGCTCGGCTTGCGTAGTACACGGGTTTCTGCACCTTCTCTTCCTCTCTGACCAAGGCCGCGCTAACGGCTGCGGGGGAGACGGCTAGATAGAGGAAAAGTTCCTCTCCTGGCTGCGACGGGCTTAGCAGTGGTGGGGAGGAGAGGTAAGCCTTCAATCTTTCGAACGCTTGTTGGCACTCGTCAGTCCACTCGAAGGATTTCTTCAATGTTCGGAAGAAGGGCAAGCATTTGTCCGTCGCCCTTGACACGAACCTATTCAGTGCCGCTATCTTTCCATTGAGGCTTTGCACCTCCTTCACATTTCTTGGTGGTGCCATATCCATAATGGCCCGGATCTTGTCCGGGTTTGCCTCGATCCCTCTTTGAGACACCATGAATCCCAAGAATTTTCCTGCCGTCACTCCAAAGGCACATTTCCCCGGATTGAGTTTCATGTTGTAAGAGCGAAGGGTGTCGAATGTTTCTTTGAGATCTCCTAGATGATCTTCCTCCCTTCGGCTTTTGACTAGCATGTCGTCTACGTAGACCTGGACATTCCTCCCAATTTGTTGCGCGAACATTTTGTTCATGAGCCTTTGGTATGTTGCGCCCGCGTTCTTCAGGCCGAAGGGCATGACCTTGTAGCAGAATAGGCCTTGGCTGGTCACGAACGACGTTTTCTCCTGGTCGGCTTCGTGCATCCGGATTTGGTTGTATCCTGAGAAAGCGTCCATGAAGCTCAGCAACTGATGTCGGGCCGTAGAGTCTACTAGGACATCGACCCTGGGAAGGGGGTAGCTGTCCTTGGGGCAGGCCTTGTTAAGGTCGGTGAAGTCCACACACATTCGCCATTTTCCGCTCGCTTTCTTCACCATCACTACATTTGCTAACCAGTCGGGATAGTACACTTCCCTGATGAAGTTTGCATCCCGTAGTTTTCTGACTTCCTCTGCTATGGCTCGGTCCCGCTCCGGGGCAAACACCCTCTTCTTTTGTCTGACGGGTGAAAAGGCGGGCGACACATTCAGCTTATGCACCATGATTGAAGGATCTATTCCTGGCATATCTTCATGACCCCATGCGAATACGTCTTGATTTTGCCTAAGGAATGTTATGAGCTCTTGACGGGTCGTGGTGTTAGCGAGTGTTCCAATTCTGGTCGTTCGGCCAGGATCGGAACTGTCAAGGGGTATTTCTTCTAGCTTCTCAACCGGCTCCGTTACCGTCCGGTGCTCTTCTATACTTAAAGTCTGAACCTGATCCTCCATTTCCACCATGGCTATGTAACATTCGCGCGAGGCCATCTGATTCCCGCGCAACTCCCCTACTCCGTAGTCAGTTGGGAACTTAATCATCAGGTGGTAGGTGGAGGTTACTGCCTTCCATGAGTTGAGCGTGGGTCGCCCGAGGATAGCGTTGTAGGCTGATGAGCAATCAACAACCAAGAATGTCACGTCCCTGGCTATCTGTTGGGGGTAATCACCCACAACTACGGATAAGGTAACTACGCCCAGTGGGAATACTCGGCTCCCGCCGAAGCCGACAAGCGGGGCATTTGTTGGGATCAGTCGCCCCCTGTCGATCCTCATCTGCTGGAACGCGGTGTAGTATAAGATATCTGCTGAACTGCCGTTGTCGACGAGCACCCGGTGCATATTGTAATCTCCTACACGCAAGCTGACGACGAGTGCGTCGTCATGTGGATGGTGAAGGCGTCGTGCGTCTTCTTCTGAGAATCCGATCACGGGACCTTCTCTTCTTGCTATCTTCGGCACGGCTCCCGTCAGTTGAACATTCTGTATCAGCCGGAGATAGGTTTTACGGGCCTTCTTGGATGACCCGGCAGCGGTTATCCCTCCTACGATCATCCTTATATCCCCAATTGGGGGCCTTGGTCGCTCATTGTCCCGTCGGGGGTGCTGGTCTTGTGCGGGGGGATCCGCCCTCTCCTTGCTAACGAATCTCTGCAGCTTTCCTTGTCTAATAAGGGCTTCAATCTGCTGCTTGAGGTCATAGCAATCTGCTGTGTCGTGGCCGTGGTCGCGGTGGAATCGGCAGTACTTATCTCGTGAACGTTTGTTGGGGTCACTCTTCAGTTTCCCTGGGAACGTCAGTGACTCCTCGTCCTTGATCTGCATAAGGACTTGATCTATCGGGGCTGTTAGCAGAGTGAAGCTTGTGAACCTTCCCCCCAGGGGCTTAGGGCGTCTTTCGTCCCTTCGGTCCGCGGTTCTTGCCTTCTTTCGGCTTTGGTCCTGCCGACCGTCTTCCTGCCGTTCTCTTTTTCTAGGCCTTTCTTCCCGAGCTAAGAGTGCATCTTCAGCGTTCATATATTTTGTGGCACGATAAAGTACTTCTGACATGGTTTTTGGGTCGTTTTTGTATATGGAAAACAAAAACTTGCCCTTCTTCAAACCATTTGTAAATGCCGCGACAAGTATCTTGTCGTCCGCTTCGTCGATTGAGAGCGCCTCTTTATTGAAACGGGAGATGTAGGCTCTTAGAGTTTCGTCTTCTCGCTGCTTCATACTCATCAAGCAAGCCGTAGACTTCTTGTACCGATGGCCTCCAATAAAGTGTGCGGTAAACTGAGCGCTGAGTTCCTTGAAGGTGCTGATGGAGTTTGGGGTCAGTCGACTGAACCAAATTCTTGCCGCGCCCTTTAGCGTTGTAGGGAAGGCCCTACACATGATGGCGTCCGCTACTCCTTGAAGGTGCATTAGGGTTTTGAAGGTCTCCAGGTGGTCCAGTGGGTCCTTGACCCCGTCATAACTGTCTATCTGCGGCATGCGGAACTTGCTCGGCAACGGGTAGGAGTTGACGGTAGTGGTGAACGGTGAGTCCGTTCGGTTGACAAGGTCATCAAGGTCGCTCGATACTCGTCCCTTGAGAGCATTCATCATAACCTCCATTTGTTCCTTCATGGCTTGCATCTCCGCGAGAACGAGGGGCGGAGTGGTTTCCGCGAGGGAGGGGATGCTCGTGTTCTGTCGTTCAGGTTTGCTCGGGGCGTTGCTGGCCTGGGGTCCTTCCTGGTTTCTCCTGTCAGCGCTGGTTCCTTCCTGCTCTGCTCCTTGGTTATTGGGAGCTACATTCTTCTGTCTCAGTTGCTCTTCTAGGTCGTGATTTTGCTTTGGTACACAAGCTTGTACGAGCAGGGTATTATTGGCCCACCATGCAGAAGGACGCCGAAGCCTATGTCAGGACCTGCGACAAATGCCAACGGTTCAGCAATATCATCAGACAACCGACCGAAGAGCTGACCCCAATGACAGCCCCATGGCCGTTCGCACAATGGGGATTAGACATTATGGGACCATTCCCTACAGCTATACGGCAGCTGAAATTCCTGGTAGTAGGCATCGACTATTTCACGAAATGGGTGGAAGCTGAAGCTTTAGCCACGATTACGGAGAAAAACGTTCGGAGCTTCGTCTGGAGATGCATCGTATGCAGGTTTGGCATTCCTAGAGTCTTTGTCTCGGATAACGGGAGACAGTTCGACAACGATCACTTCCGGGACTTTTGCTCACAGTTGGGAATAAAGAACCACTACTCCTCCCCCGCCCACCCTCAAGCTAATGGACAGGTCGAAGTCACGAACCGATCCTTGCTAAAGATCATCAAGACTCGGCTCGAGGGGGCAAAAGGTATATGGCCCGAAGAATTGCCAAGTGTACTATGGGCATACAGGACGGCGGCAAGAACACCCACAGGAGAGACTCCGTTCCGCCTGACGTACGGAAGCGAAGCAGTCATCCCGGCCGAAGTTGGACTCGCAAGCTACAGGGTACACAACCACGATGAAAGCAGAAACGACGAGGCTATGCGACTACAGCTCGACCTAGTGGACGAGATCAGGGCAGCAGCAGAACAAAGGCTCGCTAGGTACCAGGATCGCATGGCCAAATGCTACAACTCTCGGGTCCGACACAGAGACTTCCAAGTCGGAGACCTTGTTCTTAGAAAAGTCATGGGCGCCGCTAGGGACCCTACCCAAGGGAAACTCGGCCCCAATTGGGAAGGTCCTTACCGAGTTTCGTCGTGGCAGAGAAAAGGTACTTACCACCTTGAAACATTGGAGGGACAGAAACTACCACATCCATGGAACACCGAGCACCTACGGAAGTACTACCAATAGGAGCAGCAGCATGAAGACCAACTCCTTTTATATTTTTTCAGCAAATTATAGTTTAACTCCTCAGATTTATCGTTTATTTTAGTTTTTTTCGCAACAACTTTTTTAGCCCAAGGGGCAGGATTTGGTTTTAATTACTTTTATTTAAATGCATGGCAATAAGAGGAGTTTTATTCAGAAATTGCTGAAGTGTATTTTCCTTCCGACGGTCCACTAAGTTTGCAGCCCAAAAAACGACTAAGTCCATAACACACGGACTAAAGAAAAAGCCGACGGTCCAATAAGATGGAGTAACCATCATAGGACCCAGGCCTTAATAGTTGACGGACTAATGAAAGATGTCAAGGCATCAAGGCTAAAAAAGCCAAGAAAACAGTGGTCCGAAAAGGCTAAAAAGCCGACGGATCGACAAAGATGTCAAAAGACATCAACACCTAAAAAGCTGACGGGCTAAAACGATGTCAAATGACATCAAGGCCAAGGCCAAGAAGGTGACGGCCCAAAAAGGCTAAAAGCCAAAAGACTGACGGTCCAACAAGATGGAGTAACAATCGTAGGGACAAAGTCCTCAAAACTGACGGACCAAAAGGATGTCAAATGACATCAGGGCCAAGGCCAAGAAGGTGACGGCCCAAAAAGACTAACAGCCTAAGGGCTGACGGTCCGATAAGGTGGAATAACCATCTTAGAGGCAAGGTCCTCAAAACTGACGGACCAACAAAGATGTCAAAAGACAACACTTGTAAACCGACGATCGTAAAGCTGACGGGATATTCAAACAATTTAAAAAGCCGACGTATTAAAAACAGACGGGAATTTCCAACATTTGTCTGAGATAGAGATAAAAGCGACGGAAATGAAATACGTACAACTATGCATAAACGTCAAGGGCACTTAAACATTACAATTGTTTAAAACTACAATTGTTTAAAATTACAACTGTTTAAAACTACAACTGTTTAAGAAATTACAACTGTTCTCCAAAAAACCGTCTAAAGATTACAACTATTTTCAAAAAATTTTACATAGCCATGGTTAAGAAGGAGGAGCGTCAGCAGGATTTCCGTCAGCCTGATGATCTTCAACATCCACGATAACGGTTGGAGAATCTGAAGCTGTAGGATTAGCAGCAGGCTGAGCCAGGACTACCGAGCCGTCACGCTCCGGAGTGGGTTCTGGCTGAAGAGAGACGTCGTCTCCATCATCCATTGAAATCCCAGATAAGTCCAGCTCCGGGAAGGCCGACGCGACCTGTCGAAGGCAGTCATCGAACCCAGTGCCGTAATATTGACCACATGAGTCGATGAATGACTGCGACGTTTTGAAGTGTCCAATCGCGTCAGCCCCCGCCGTCTGTAACTTCTCCTCCAGAGCCGTCACCTCTCCTTGGAGCTTGACGTTCTCGCCACTGACCGTCGTCAGTTTCTCCTTGACTTCCTGCAGCTCTTGGTTAAGGAGACGGACGGCTTCCTTATACTGAGCCTGCTGATTCAGCAAGTTCTTGTTATGGCTGCGAACTCGACTGACGACCCCCTCCTTCGCCACGCAACGGTCACGGAGGGCTTTGACACGAACCAAGGCCTGAAAGAGCATATCCGTCAGATAAAAAGTACGCCAAAACAAGATACGGTATGTTCAACCCAAAAATGTGAGAAACTTACCCTGGAGAGATCAAAGAGGGCCGACGCCCCTAAATCCTCCATCCCTACTTGATCACAGGGCTCCATGTCCGTTGGTTTTATCAGGGACTCAACCTCCCCGACGGCATATTCTTTGTGGGTTAGGAGACGGCACGGACCCTCAGTGACGGGACCAGCGGAAGTCATCACCCCCTTTCCCGCACCATGGCCAGACGTCGGAGGGGACTTTTCCTTCAATGGTTCGACTGACGGAGTGACGGCAGGCTTTTTTGAGGGACGGCCGTCACTCCCGTCAGGTTTCCTCTTCGCCACTTTGGCGACGGCCGTGGGGGTTGACGAGGCTTCCCCCCCTGCTTCCTTGGCCTTCCTCTCCTCCTTCTGACGAGCTGCGGCAGCCCGTATCCTTTGCTTCGCAGAATCCATCTCTACAACACAAAAGAAAACACTTTAGGAAAAGTGACGGAAATAATGAAACTGACGGAAAAATAAAAGTCTACTTACGACGTCGCGCAAACTCCTCCAACCTACGAGCTTCCGCTGACGGATTTGGGCCCCCACAGTATAGATGGAGGGTGTCAAGGGTAATCAAATCCCTGCACTTACGGTCCTCCAAAGGAATTTCTAGAATCCGATGGATGAACTCCTCCTGCTCGTCAGTTATATACGGACGGGTATAAGCTGGAAAAAGAAAAAAATAACAAGTGTTAGCACCGTCACTTCAAAAAACGCACGAGCCTCATGGGTGACGGGATTAACCTGAATCCTTGACAAAGGCCCAGGTATTGTCAAAGTAACCACTGGGCATCGTCGCCCACTCCTCCTGACGGCACACCCAGTCCGTCCCTTCAACGAAAAAATACCTACTCTTCCAGTTCCTATTTGAGTCAGGCATATCTGACACTAACCGTAGCCCTTTCTCTCGGGCATTAAAATGATAAGTCCCCTTAGACGAGGCAATGTGATGAGGCCTATAGCAATAAAAAAATTCTCCGAGTGTAAGCTGACGGTGCCCTCCACTAAAGCTGCCCCACAGGATTTCAGCTCCTATAAAAGTCCTCCAGGCGTTTGGGGCAACCTGGGTGACGGATATCCCAAGGAAGTCAGCTAGTTGACGGTGAAGAGCCGTCAACGGTAACCTCAGGCCGGCAGCAAACATGGCGTCATACATGCCAACGTCCGCTGTCCGCCCGGAGTAACACCTCTCACCCTCTCTAGGGAGACGGAGGGGGATGTGGTCTGGGATTTGATAACGGATCCGTAACTCCCTAAAAACTTTACCACTCATCCCAGGCAAAAATCTGTTGACGGCCCAATCCTCAGGAAGAATGAAGGGACGGTTATCTACGGTACCCTCCGAGGTTCCTTCACTGGATCTCTCCTCCCCGTCACTATTCCCTCCGTCAATATCCATTCCACCCCCGTCATTTTCATCCCCTCTTCCCTCATCTTCTCCCTCAGCAAAACTCTCATTGCCGTCAGGAGATTGGGCTGACGACTCTCTCTCTGACGGGAGGGAGAAGTCCGACTCGTTTCCGGAACCAAAGGTCTCGTCGTAGCCCGCTCCTTCGCGGACTGACGACCCGTCACAAGACGCGTCACTCGACATCTGACTACCTACAAGTGACGGGTTCAAACTAAGTACCTAGGCTGACGGCCTCACTAATGAGGCAAAAATAAAGAGAAGGAGAGAGGATGAAAACTTACCGGTATGGAAGCCCTCTGGACGGCTACAGCAACGGATAAGCTGACGGAAGTTAAAGCTGACGGAAAGTGATCGACGGTCTGTCTCTCCACAAGTTCAGCAAGGATGAAATAGTGAAAAAATGACTAGAAACGCTGTTTATATATGGAAAAAATGGCGCGGAAGACGAAGCGACATCTCGTCAGAAGTGAGGCCAATGGGAACGAGCCACCTGTCCAAGGCATTAAATGCTCAGATCCACGCGAACGATGTTTCTGCCTCTTTTGAAAAACAAACTCCATAGCCCGTCAGTACAGAGGGTGACGGAGTTATGGAGTAGGGGGCAAATGATGAGGATAAAATTATGCTGGCCAGCGTGACGGTACATAACTGGCAAGAGCGACGGTGAAGACCTAAAAAGGGGTGACGGCACATACTTAACAAGGGAGACGGTGAATGCCTTGCAAGGGTGACGAGACGGTCTTGCCGTCAGCATACCTTCGAGGCTGACGGTGACCTAAGGCAAAAGGACACACAAAGCCGAACATCCTGAAGGTCACGGGATATGTGTAGACTGACGGGATACATAGACTGACGGCGTCAGTCTATGAAACGCCTATTCTACACATTTACATGTACAAATAAATAACTTGCTCCCCACGTTTCATGGAACCTAAGGACTCCTATATGGAAAGGATCCCGTAAAATACGCCCAGGAAGACTCCGATAAGGAAAAGACTTCTACTCCAAGGAAAAGAGGGTCAGCCCTCTCTACTATAAAAACCCAAGCATTCTCACAAACCAAGGTACGCGTAATTTACCCTCTACATGTGTAGTAGTGGTAGGGATGTGCCCCATCAAGAGTATTGTCCGCTTTGGGGCAAGGGTGGGATTAGCTTTGCTATGTCCGCACCGCATGATACCCGCACGGCTTTGTTACCCTCCAGGGGCACGCCTCTACCACTACTACACATGTGTAGTAGTGGTAGAGGCGTGCCCACCTTGGGTAACAAAACCGTGCGGGTGTCAAGGGTGTCAAGCCAACATGGCCAAAGTGCCTGAGGTGGAAATCCCGAAAATCCCCAAAGCGGACAATACTCTCGAAGTGGCTCGTCCACGGAAAAGCGCCTTTTTGTGGGGGATTTTTCCTCCGCAAGCTTATTGTCCTCTTTGGGGAGCCAAGCCCGCAAGGTTTTTGTTTCTCGTCCCCGAGTATGGAAGTCCAGGATTTTCACCTCAGGCCAAGGGCTTTGCCTTGTAGCCATTTTGGCTTGACACCTTTGTCCCACATCGGTTAGAGATGCGCCCCACTCATGCTTTATATGCCCTTGGAGCTTGCATGAGTGTACCACTACTACGCATGCGGAGTAGTGGTACACTCATGCAAGCTCCAAGGGCATATAAAGCATGAGTGGGGCGCATCTCTAACCGATGTGGGACAAAGGTGTCAAGCCAAAATGGCTACAAGGCAAAGCCCTTGGCCTGAGGTGAAAATCCTGGACTTCCATACTCGGGGACGAGAAACAAAAACCTTGCGGGCTTGGCTCCCCAAAGAGGACAATAAGCTTGCGGAGGAAAAATCCCCCACAAAAAGAGCACAAGCTTATAAGGCATAGGGGGAGCGCTTCTCTAAGCGATGTGGGACTCTTGCACAATGAGCATGCCCACACTCGCTAAGAAGACAAAACCGTGCGGGTGTCAAGCCAAAATCCAATATCGGCTACAAGGTAAGCCCTTGGCCTGAGGTGAGGTGAAAATCCCCAAAGCGGACAAATAAATTGTATCCCCACAGACGGCGCCAACTGATGATACCGAAAACAATACCACCAATGAGTCACACGTTCCTCGTACGATCACTAATGGCACCTGCACAACGAAAACGAATAACCTAGCGGGGAGTACCGGTGTGGTACCGGCCAAGTACCCTCCGAAGGTCAAATTAGAATTATTCTCGCAGCTCTAGAGTGCTAGAGAGGGTAAATTACGCGTACCTTGGTTTGTGAGAATGCTTGGGTTTTTATAGTAGAGAGGGCTGACCCTCTTTTCCTTGGAGTAGAAGTCTTTTCCTTATCGGAGTCTTCCTGGGCGTATTTTACGGGATCCTTTCCATATAGGAGTCCTTAGGTTCCATGAAACGTGGGGAGCAAGTTATTTATTTGTACATGTAAATGTGTAGAATAGGCGTTTCATAGACTGACGCCGTCAGTCTATGTATCCCGTCAGTCTACACATATCCCGTGACCTTCAGGATGTTCGGCTTTGTGTGTCCTTTTGCCTTAGGTCACCGTCAGCCTCGAAGGTATGCTGACGGCAAGACCGTCTCGTCACCCTTGCAAGGCATTCACCGTCTCCCTTGTTAAGTATGTGCCGTCACCCCTTTTTAGGTCTTCACCGTCGCTCTTGCCAGTTATGTACCGTCACGCTGGCCAGCATAATTTTATCCTCATCAGAAACAGTTTCGTCACTAAAGGTGTTGCCAGTCATACCTTTAGTGATGAATCTGCGTTTTGTCACTAAAGGCATGACTAGCCGCACCTTTAGTGACGAAACTGTTTCGTCACAAAAAAATAGAACCTTTGGAGACGAAGCTGAAGTCGTCACTATAGGTTCTTTTATATATAAATTTGACAAACCCCTCATTCGACGAAACTAATCATTTTTTCCCTCACCCACACATTCGACGAAACTACTCCAAGTCGCCGGCGACGCTTCGCCTTCCGTCGCCGCCTAGCCTCAGCTCACCGTCGCCGTCGCCTTCGTTCGCGACGCTTCACCTTCCTTAGCCCCGGCGACACTTCGCCTTCCGTCATGCCGTAGCCTCAGCTCGCCATCGTCGTCGCCTTCCTTCGCGACGATTCAGACGCAATCGCGACGCTTCGCCTTCCTTAGCCCCGGCGACGCTTCGCCTTCCGTCGCACCGTAGCCTCAGCTCACCGTCACCGTCGCCTTCCTTCGCGACGATTCATCCTTCCTTCGCGACGATTCAGACGCAATCGCGACGCTTCCGGCGACGCTTCCGGGTATTTTTTTTTTTTTTTCCTTTTGAGTTAATTTTTTTTGTTAATTTTTGTTTCTAAACACTTGATGTTAATTTTTCTGCTTAATGTTAATTTTTTTTGTTTCTTTCTCGCTTACACTCACTCCTGCTTCTCCGATGCTATTCACAGGTCTGTTTCTTTCTCTCTCTCTCTCTCTGAAATTTTACTTTTTTTTTTTTTTTTTTTTTTAGCCAATTCAATTTGTTTAATTTTCTTACTTCTCTGTTTGGTTGCTCAGAAAGTGTGGGAAACTGAAAAATAGAATAGTGCCTTGAGTTGTTGCAATTATGTGATTTGTGTATTGTTACTAACACTAGTCAGCTATTCAGAGCTGAGTAGTCATGTGTAGAGCAGAGAATGTGATTTTTTGAAGCATTAGGGATTAAATTCTCGTCCAATTCCCTTGTTTTTTTTGAGTAAAAAAAAAAATTAGGGGTGAATATTATGCAATGAGCAACCATATCATTACTTTTATACAAACTAGTATGTAGCCCCGTGCTACCGCACGGGAATTGATATATTATTAATCATGAGTTTATTCATGTTTAAAAGGCTCAGTTAAGTCTAAATTCATATTATTAACCAGAAAATTTCATTAACAAAACTTAGCAGTATATATATTTTACACAGAAAGATGAACCTTGGTGACAATGTTTATCCAAAAAATCCATTCATGCTTTTGAATCTTCAATCTCTATTGGTGAATGAAATTTTCGCAGCTTAAAAAATTTAAAATTATAAAAAATTATAAAAAAAAAAAAAAAAACACCCTCAGAGTTGTACTCATTTTGTAGTTTTACGATGGTTCATTTTGTAACATGATGGGCATTTGTGTGAAGAAAAAACCTTTGAAATTCCATGGCAGATAAAAGAAATTCTCTCCAATCTCTTTTTATAGAGAGAGGGGTTTGTGCGTGTTTTTATACATCCTTCATAGTTGTATTATCACGAAGCAGGTCTAATGGATTTAAATTGGTACTACCGATTCCCAAAGAATGAGTGTTTACTGTGTCATTAATTTCATCTCATTGGCTTCTACACATGACAGCAAAATTAAAAATAATTAGATTGTACACGTGTATAGTTGGACTCCAATTTCAGATTCTAATTGAACAATTGGAATGATAATATATGATAGTAACAACAATAGGAAAATTCAAATAAAATTTCGAATTAAATTGTAACAATCTAAATAAAAAATTCCAGTAGAAAGACAGGGTGGAGTGATCCACTTCAAGAAGGCGACCAAACTTGCGTAAATATAGAATAATAAATCTCTCTTCGGAAAATTTATATTGTTCATAGCCTTTACCTTCACTAAACATTTTAAAAACATAGTGACTCACATCTACCATCCAGACATCTACAGCCGGGTCCTCTCCAATTCGCGTGAGATTCCATTGATTACTAAGTTCCTTTGCAGCTTGCAAAAAGTATCATCCATCGGTCTACAGCAGTGCTTTCTTCATTGTTATATGTGCCAAACCTGAACAAAAAGCCAAATATAAGGATAGTGAATTTTAGGCATAATGTGCATCTAATCACATATTAGCAATTTATAACAAATGTAAAGATACAAACTTTGTAAGTGAATAGTAAACAAAACTCAGTGTCAGAACCAAGAAGAAAGCACTTTAATCTGAAACTTAGTGCAAATATAAAGATGCAAACTTTGTAAGCAATTTATAACAAAGATGCAAACTCTGGCTTTGCTATCTTTTTGGAAATAATGCAATGTACCCAAACCAAGTTCTTATCACTGATATTAATCTCTTTGGTTTTCACGTTTGACTACAAAATCAAGAAAAAACTTAATTAGCACAGTAACTCACTTGACCTAATGCATAGAAGTGGTTTTAATGAGAATGAGCCCACATACATTTAGCCACATGATGCAAAATTCAACTTCAATTTCAGATTCTAGACACATGGCACAAAATTAGAGTTCTAATTTGAAATTCAATTTCACACTCTCTTTGCTTCACCTATTATTTTATATATAGATTAGCTTGCCTTGTTGATTGCAAGAAGATTAGGAATTGTGATTAAGGAATAGGAATTTTAACCTAGTTTTCTTGTATTGGCTTGTATTTATTGTCATTAATATAAAAGCATAGTATATGGTGATTGCCAAACTACGTGGGTGCATTGGCAATGCTCTTGAAGAATCTAGGATCATAACATTTGATGGTTTTATGTTTAGGCCATTTTTGTTAAAAATATTTTGAGTTACTATTGAAATTCTTTGGTTAGAATCTAGCCTTTACTCTTCTTTAGATAATCTTACATTTTTGGGTTTCTGATTTTACAACTTTTGATTTTAATCTTGAATTTAATCCATGATATGCAGCTAGAATCCTTCTTCCAATTTGAAAATAAAAGGTTAAGGGTATCGGGTGAATGGATTATTGTAGTTTTGTCTTTGTTTATTACCAACCACTTTTTGGTGGGTTGGGGGAGACCTCGTTCTTATAGTATGTGTGGGTCCCACTGCTGTAGGTCCCACATGCTGTGAGAGAATATTATTTTATTTTTATTTTAGATTGATTGTTCCTGAGGGAGAGATTGAGCCAGAAGTTCCTGCTAATTTTTATTCGTTTATTTGTTTGGATGGATGAGGGAAATTGGTCTAATATGACTTTTCGATTTATGACCTATTTCAATGCATATGCTGGCATGAAAAGTAAGATGACATGTATCAATTTGAGAATAAAATGCATTGCTTATGGTAATTGTAGAACGATATATATATATATATATATAAGGTATTTACAGTTGGGCTCTGTTTGATTGCAATTAAGAGAAGTAGCAGTTTGCAATTTCTTGAACTACCAAGTTTATTAACTGAGAAAAAGGATGTCTTTGTAGTTGTCCTTTAAATGCCTATATATAGATAGATATGAAAATTGAAATTTTTGTAATTGGTGCATATTTTCTCTAATGATTGGGTCTGGTTATACCACAGTTTAGAAACAGGAAAAAGAATAAAGAATGTGTATTTTAAATTCGGTTCACTAAAAGTTATCTTTCTTTTATCTCCAGCTCTCTTTCTCTTTGGTGACTGAAGAAATTGTAAGGAACAAGGTGAAGAACACAAGTTAGCTTTGGATTTTTTCTGAAAGTTGTAAACTTAGCTTGAGCAAAGTAAGTATATTCTAGTTAAAAACTTATAAAACTCTATATATATTTGTGATGTTGGAAATTTGTTTTGTGGTGGGTTGTTGTGTTGGAGCAAGCAAGTGGCTTGCATCGTGTTATAAGGTGATTTAAATTCATATTGGGAGTGTTTTTAATTTTTTTGCAAATGTGAATGAAATTTGTTGATTAGTAGCAATTGTGTTTCTTTATTCAATTTCAATATTTGTAAGCATTATACTTGTGATGTTGAAAATTTGTTTTCTGGTGGGTTGTTGTGTTGGAGCAAGCGGGTGGCTTGCATGGTGTAATAAGGTGATTTAAATTCATATTGGGAGTGTTTTTAATTTCTTGTAAATGTGAATGAAACTTGTTGATTAGTAGCAATTGTATTTCTTTATTCAATTTCAATGTTTGTAAGCATTATACTTGTTAATGTGCCCCTAGAGTTTTAAGGGGAAAAAAAAGATTTGTAGTTTTGTTATAAAAAGAGAGAGAGGTTTGCTTGACCTTAGGCTAAATTCACTCTTATCACCTTTTGTTTGGTATTCAAGTGTCACGTTTATGAGGGATTTTATTTTACTTACCATTCGATCCAAAGGATATGAGTTTAGAAAGAGCTAACCTATTGTCAATCATCAACATTTTGGGTGTTCAAACTTCAGTCACCAATGCCTCTATTAAGCAGTCGAATAAGATTTATTTTTTGGTATTTTCGTGGCTGAAGTACAATGATGAGAAGTAGAATGACTGTGTTATGGCAACTAGAGGAGATGTAGAGATCTCCACCAGTCCATTCTCTTTTGCTCGAAATAGATGGCCCTTTGAGTTCATTGTTGAATGGTTTGAGTATGTCAGATTCACGAGAGGAAAAAGTCATTTTTCAAAGAGCATAACTTGCCACCGATCGTCACAGGCATCAAAACTAGCAAAGCTTGACGAGGTAGCCCAAAGTCTTCACATGTGCTTGAAATAGGGATACTAACAATTGATCAAATATTCATTCTAAATTACGGAGGAATTTGCAATATATACTGTATATAAAATTTTGTAACTAACAGCTAAATTTCAGATTAATTTATGACATACATATATATTATTACAAATTAATAAACTAGTAGATACATTAATCTCTAACTAGGATATTCATTGCAAATTTTTTTAGTCTATAGTGCATAATGCAAGCGTCCCTGTACTTTGGAATAGATAGTTATACTAATATGTTATTATGTACATCATAACTCAATCTCGAAGTAGGGTGTTGATTAGAAAATCTTCACCCCCTATCTAGAGATCAAGAGGAGCGAGCTAAGGACCAAGATGCACGAACTAAGCAAGATGAGGTCCAAAAAATTATTCTTAACTTTTTGAGGAGCAAGGGTTATGATGATGCTCTTACTTATGGGGGTGGTTCAACTTCAAGTTAAAACATTTTTTGGTTTGTACTTTATTTGCTTTCTACAACTTATACATTAGGAGTTGTGATTTTAATTTATTGGTGTGGTTACTCTTAATGCATTGTTAGAAATGTTTCTTATAACATAGTTAATGTTTTTACTTTATGATTTTAACAAAGTATTGTTTTTATATTTGTGTAGATTTCTTATTGGTGGCTTTTGGTATTACTTGAAGACATATGATGATATTTTCCGTTAGTTCTAAAATAGGGTTTAGGTAGAGTTATTGTATGTAATGCAAACAATTATTGTATGGAAGGAGTTTGAATTGGATACTTGTTTTCTTTTTTACTTGTGGAATGTATGGATCTTTTTTTATAAATTTGTTGTTGAAATAAATGTGTTATTCAAATGTGAGGTTTTAATAATGTAATGACAGGTTACAGGTTAATATCAAAGCCATGAAAAAAATAAAAACAGAAAATAAGTTTTAGTGACGAATTTTTGTCACAAATATAGCAACAATAAATTGTTTTAGTGACGAAAATTTCGTCACTAAATATAGCAAAATTTGTAAGAAATGGTTTTAGTGACGAAAATTTTCGTCACTATATATGCCTGAATTTTCTTAAAAATAGTTTTAGTGACGAAACAATTCGTCACTATATGTACCTAAACATAGTTTTAGTGACGAAATTATTCGTCACTAAATATAATTTAGTAAACTAAAGTGTTTTTAGTGAGGAAATATTTTTGTCACTGAATAGTGTTTTTAGTGAGGAAAACATTTAGTGACGAAACGTTTTCGTCACTAAAAGTTTTTTTTTATAAAAATCAAATCAGACTTTTAGTGACGAAATTTTTCGTCACCAGGACTTTTAGTGGCGGGGCTACAGTGACGAAATGAGTTTCGTCACTAAAAGTCCAATTTCGTCACTAAAGGTCCTTAGTGACGAAAAACTGGACTTTTAGTGACGAATTTTTTCGTCACTGAAAATACATTTTGTTGTAGTGAAAGCTGCTACTATTACATTAAATTCTCTGTAACTAACTGAACCCTGCTTTTCAACCTTTGCAGCCACTCCCAACGACTTTGGGAAGGGACTGATGGGACAAGTATCATCACTATCAACCTAAATCTACACATGGACGATGGAACTGGGAAGAAGATAGTATAAAATAGGGGGGAAGGACTGGTAAGAAGGGAGGGGGGGGGAGATATATGAAGAATGAGTCTCCTCGGATAAAATCCGAGGACGTCTCTTCCTAGTAAATCTATGTCATTTTCCTTCTTTATCATCCAGACCTATTGGTTGATCGTCTGATTCGCTAAGATCCAAGTTTCTAACCCATTCTCTACAAATTTATTGCATTGGGCTCATTAATCTAATACTCCATACAATTTGGGCTTGGGTTCCAAAATTGTGACCCTATAGGTTTAATTAGTAACTATTTTTAGAAACATTTTATGGGAAAATAATAAAACATTTAATCATGTTGACAGCTAATATTTCTCATAAAAATGATGTTGAAACTTTTCTAATATGGTTTATTAACAATTACCCTAAGAGCACTCATTAACATGACCTTATCATTAAAAAAAAGTTTATTTAAGGAATTCAATTAAACTATGAAACAATTTCAATTTTTACTCTCATAACATATTCTTTGTGATGTAATAAAAATAATTTAATATATTTATTTAAAAAATAGTAATTGAAATTCCTAATCAATAATTAAAGAAACACGTTGTCATAAAATCTTAAAATTTTCTTTTTGTCGACTTAAGAACGCTTCTCATTAATCAAACAAAGTAATACTGGTTTTATAAACAAAACAGCAAATAGAAAGTAATTTTTCAAATTCTCTACTTCCTCAACATCTAAACAAAACATTCGTTCCTATAAAGGAGACAGGGTATTTACCTTCTCAATTGGTTTCCAAAGGATATTGTAACACTCGCAGAAGGCTCTCCCTACTCCCTAGACTTGTTCACATATATAGATCCACTTTCAATCTAATTATCATGGGAACAACCGTTTACCATAAGCTTTTGTCTTCCCCAACATCAAAACAATACATTTTGTTATTTAATTAAACAATTGTTATAAGGAATAGTAAAGTGAAAGAGAGTAATAAGTAATCACCTACTTAATTGGTGCAACAAATACCTAATCTCAAGTGGTACTGATGAGTATTGTTGTCAGCTTATCCACGGACCACTAGTACCTTGAGATTCTCAATGCTATCAATAATATCAACTAGGTCAAGGGCTTTCACCCTTGTGGGGTGGGGGTCAATCTTATTAATGATTTTGATTTTTATGACTACAAAATGCTTAGATTCAAAAATAGGCTAAATATGTATATATATGTTTGTATGTTGATATAAGTATATAACAAAGAGAATCGAGAACATATAATGTTTTGAAAATCATGTTTTTTTTTTTTTTTTTTATGTATTTCTGGTGAGCGTATAATATTGAGTGTTTCTGATAAATTCAAATTAAATGTGTTTTTATATGTCAAATTGTTTGATTTTTGCATCTTCTCAAAGTTAAATTTTTCTTGAATTGTCATATTCATCTATTAATCATTTTTCCATCTCAATGTGTATACTTGTTTTTGGTTCTCAAAGCTTTTTTTTTTCTTTTTTTTTTTCAATTTTTAATTTTTTGGGTTTGGAATTAGGTGCACATATGAACAACTTACATTATTTATACTAGTCTCATCATAAGCATTTTGCGTATGTGATGAGGGTTTTTTTTTTTTTAAAGGTTTAGTGTTATAATTTTATATTCATCTCAATTTGGGGTGCTACATTTTCCAATCACTATTCCCCTATTTTCACTAAATGTTCAAAGGTTGGCAATTATGAAATCATTGAATTAAGACTTTTGAATTAGCTTGAGTGATAAATCTAATCAAAGTAGCAGTAGCATAATCAAGAAGGCAATTTCCATAGTGTTAAATAATTAAAAAGTATAATTGCTGATGGACAGTGAGGGTAAAGTTATTGTGCCTTCTTATTAAATCTAATCAACGACATTCAAATTAAATATATAAGAGAAAGAAAAAAATGAAAATACCTTTGTGGTGGGCCTTTTTGCAACTATGGGCTGGGTTGCCTCCTGTCACACTATGGCCCAATGGTTCTGGGTAGGAGAGTCAGGACTGGCTTGACTGCAATACACACCAAGCCAACTTGTAGACAAACTAAAGCCCCTTTACTAAAATTTTGGTCACATGCCCATGGCAGAGAAAACTGTTACAAAAGAGTTATGGCAAGCAGTTGTAATATAACAACAACAAAAGGAAATATGCCTATTGTCAACTAGAAAACAAGAAATACTGAATGAATCAAAAGAAGAAGCAACGCAGCAATATAAATGCAATATAAACAAGATGATAACAATAAAGAAAGAGGAAATAACACCGTTGCGTGATTAATAAAAATGAAAGAAAGATTGATCAGTTTGCCATGCTTGGTTGTCTAGCGGAGTTAAGTCTAGGAAGGGAACCGCTTCTTCAATGTGGGTAACCTCACAGGGAGATCCTACCACGAAAATTACCCACTTTGAGAGAATGGGCCTAGATGGCTTATCCTCAAATTCCTTAATCCTTTCTAGAGGGTAGGCTTTTAAAGGGAGAGAAGGGATTACCCTATCGATGCCTGCCTGCTACCACACTCTTGCCTACTCTCTATTTTGCTTTATAACTCTCTTTTCCTTCTAAGTTCTCTGCTTTGTTTTTTTACTCTCTTCTTTCGTTGTTTTCTTGTGGTATTGTTATGTTATCCCCTTTCCTCCTTGTTTTGTTTCCTATGCACGGCGAATGACCCTTTTATACTGCCTGTCATGATAGGTTTTTACTATTTTACCCCTTAACTGCTTTTGTCGAGATGTGGGTGTCCTTCCAGACCACCCACTGGTATGTCAGCTGCCCAGCCACCACCACTTGCCTGTGCTGGCCATGCCACATCCCATTATCAAACAAAGAGTCTTATTTTGTTTGCTTGCTCATCGTGGCATTCCCATCCGGATAAGGGTGGGCATTCTCTCTCACTATCCCTCATGGCATGCACCTAGTAATTCCAACTCATCTTTCCCTCTTTTGAGTGGTATGTCATCCAAGCAGAACATTTCCCCCAAAAGAGTTTGAACGGGAACCCTAGAATAGGCTTCCCTCTTCTCCCCACCGCCAAACTACACCCTCTCTTACCTCTGATCCATGGCCCACCACTCCTGTATTAGCTGGGTACAAATTGGTGGTGCTTGAGCCTTGTGCGTGCTCCACTTCCATGTGTGTCCATGGCTTGTCTGTTGCTCATGTGTTTACCATGACCTGAAGGCCCATCTGTACATTTTGCTGCTCGTCCTTAACTTCTTGTGGTGTGAATGGGTCTCTGAGCCTTCATTTTTTATGTCTTACTTCCTTCCTGGGCTGGGCCTTACTTGATTGTGGGATTTTCCTTCTCTAATCCATTTTTTGCCCCTTTCGCGGGTCTGCTTGCACTTCTGTCATGCTATTCTGTCATTCCTGTTGTGCTATTGTTTGACCCGTTCTTGTTGGGCCTTTTTTGGGCCTGCTGTATGCTTTCCCTTTGCTTAATTCCAGTGGCCCAGTATTATCATTGGGCTAGTATTCATGCTATTTTGGGCCTCCTTGGCCCATTTCATTGCTTCCGAGCATCCTCGGCCCATTTCATCTTTTTGGGCATCCTCAGCCCATTTCATCCTTTTGGGCATCCTCAGCCCATTCTAATTTTTTATTCCCATGGGCCTTTGCTAAGTCTTTTGGGCTTCCCCAGCCTAAATTACCATATCCTTTACTCTTGGAGTTTATGGACTTTCCCATCAACCCCTTACTCACTTAATTCATTACTCCAGGCCTCTTTGGCCCATCCTTGCTTGCTTTCTATTTCTCATAATGCTCATGGGTTTACTACTTCTTTCTTTGGACTCCTTTAGGCCTGCTTGCTTTCTTTGAGGCCCATTTACTATTTTCTAAGCCTATGATCCATTATTCTTGTCATTCGGGTTTAATGGTTTTCTTCTCAATTTACTAACTCTTTTCCTCCCATATTGTTGGGCTTCTTCCTGCTATTGGGCCTCCTTGCCAAAGTGGGCATCAACAACCTTCAAGTAAAAGAATGGGAATCATGAGATAAATAAAATACCAACTAAAAAATCAGAATAAAGGAAAATATAATTCTGAAAACAATTAAACTAAAACTTTATCTAAGTACTAAAAAAAATTGGCAGTGAAGTACTAAAAATAATGGATCTTTTTTTTGCTAAAAAATTTTTAAAAAACATATCTTTAAAAATTATATGAACAACTTTTGATGAAGACAGAATATTAAAACCATCCCGTGAGTGTTTTTATTTTTAAGGCTAAAATGCAAAACTCACTTTCTATATTTCACCAAAATTCATTTCAGTCCCCTAACTTTACTTTCATTCATTTCAGTCTCTAAGTTTTAAATTCATTCAATTAAGGCTTTTCCATCAAATTTTTTTATATGTTGTGGTTAATTTTTCAATTTTTTAAAATTTTCTTCAAATTTTTTTAATTAAAAATTCAATTAATGATTGAAAAATATTTTCCAAATTTTTTTTTCAAAAAATTATAACAAAAGTTAACGAAAAGACCTTTGTTGAATAAATTTGAAACTTAGAAAACTGTAATAAATTAAAACAAATTTAAAGGACTAAAATGAATTTTGAAGAAACTTAGAGGGTGGATTTTGCATTTTAGCCTATTTTTAATTATGTCCTTAAATAATGACATTAATAGAAAGAAATATTTTACTAAATACTACCTTGGAACTGTTTGCGTGGTTGCCTCCACTCATGTTTCTCGCTACTCTTAATGCTTTGAGTAACATAGGAAGATTGGTTTCTTGTGTGTGTAGTTTTTCGAAATATGCAAAAGACTTGAGGATAGAGATTGGAAAACATTGTAAGTTGTATCTACTTGATAACAACAGGAAATTTTAAATTGTAAATGAGTGGAAAACTGAACATTTAAATTTCAATTTGTAAACTAATGGAGAGTTAGAGAGTACAACAGTTTTGTGGGGCATTTTTTTTAGGGGGAGTTAATAGACGTATTTTTACTGCTTTGTCCTCAATTGTTTTCACTTATTAAACATTAGATGCGGGGGAATTTTAGACTGATAAAATGATTATCCCAAACGGGGATATAATTATGTATATACTAGCCTCTAAGCATGTGCTTACGCACGTGCTTAGAGGCTCCTCTATTTTTTAGAGGAATCATTGATACCACTCACTAAGGGGAAATAAAATGTAAAAATAATTAATTAGAAGAGAAAAGCTTGTACTAATTTTTTTTTTTCTAAAAAGTAAAACCTGATAACCAAAAGGGGAGAATGTTTCAAAACTAAAATCAAATATGTAGGACAAATTAACAATTAATACACAAAATAGCATCTTAATTACACCAAAAGAAATAAATAGTTTCAAAGAAATTTAAAAAAAAAAATAGTTATTGCAAACCAAAACTAAAATTTAAAGTTTTCCGACCAAATACAAAGCAAATAAAAATAAGAAAATAAATAATTAAACAAAGGTAAAATAGAGCCATTGGTACTCGCAAGTTAGTAGAACATGTTTATATGACATCTCATCTGTTAAAAGATGATCACATGCTCATTCAAATGGACTACAAAAGTAAGGCAAAATAAGAATTAGTCGAGAGTTAAATGTGATGAGTAATAGATAAATAGTAACAATAGGAGCCATAGTTGAAGTAATTAATTAAAAGTAAAATTAATATGAAAAGTTGAGATTTTATTTATGATATAAAAAAATAAATAAATAAGTACCTAAAAAATTTTTTGTGCAGTATAGATCTTATTCTTCAAAATTCCCAATGGAAAATTTGAGAGAGGAAAAGGTGATAATATGCATTTGTACAACATAATAAAAGTGTCTATATTGTAAATACATTTTCTTTTAGTTTTTTAGTTTATTGGTTTTATACAATATTTAAAGTCTCACTTGGTTTTAGATATAAGAGTTACATTTAAAGGAAGAGAGGATGATTTATCTGAAAAAGATAGTCATTCATTAAAATAAAAAAATCTGAAAAAGACAGTCTTTGAGATGAACATATCTTACTTGGATAATCACTTCTAACAATCAAAGGGTGAGAAGATCTTTATCCAAACGCTCGTGTTAAGAGACTTTTCTACTTTTTTTTTTTAAAAAAAAAATTCATAATTTACATTTATTATAATTTGAAATTACTATATTTTTAAAAATAAAAAAAATTACTAGTGGCTGATTTTATCGATGCATGTATCATACACAGAGCAGTTAGTGTTGAAAAGTAGAGTTGTACGTGTCAGTGTTTGAACTGCTACAAGAGTGGAACATGTCAACCTCGGACGCAAACTTTACTCCGTGGCCCAATACACTTGGAATATGTATGCATGCTCTCATAACTTATATGGATATGACCGTTATTGTTTCGTATTAATTCTTTGGATTTCGAAGAAGCTACATTCTTCTGCATCAAACCCTTTTGAGAGGTCAGCAATATTCACTTTTCATGGACTTCAACCATTCTTTTTACTTTTATTAGTTCTTCATTTGGCTTTTTCTCTCTCTCTCTCTCTCTCTCTTTGGGGGTTCAATATTAGATATGTTAAGCTTTCTAATAACTGAAGCTAATTGTAATATTTTAAGTGCTGAAGTTGCCCCAATGGGTCACTTTCAATAAACAATTTGGAAAACAGAAAGTGTTTGTTATTCTTGTTGGAAAGAGAAACATTTCTGGTTGTTACTTTTTTCTTTTTTCCAATGTGGGTGTCAACTTGAGAAATTATATATAGAATCTGTTTAAAGTGAAAAATTTTGTGGCTTAGTTCTTGTGCAATTAGTTAATTCTTGCAATTGCTTATGGGTGTTACTGTTTGGACTAGAAATGATAATGGTTTTCAATAAGAAAGGTGAACTAGCAGTAACAACAATGAAAAATTTAATTGAAACAGAATCCAATAAATACAATTACAGTACTGTAGTAGAAGGATATGAGTCCTACAATTAACATGACTTCTATAATACTTGGAAGGTAATGAAAAATATATATGTGCCAATCATAGTGGAACAGTGTCATGCATTTTTTACATTTTTCTCCAACATTGTATTCAAGTTATCATCCCGAATTTATGAATGTATATTCTATCTTACTAGATACTTACTTTATCATCTAATGTTGTAATATATCTCAGGTTGCATAACCATAGGTGGTAAGTCATAGCATAGAGCTTTCTATTCAAGTTATAGACAGTTGTGAGTGGAAGATGTGCAAGTAATGGCATCAAATCCTAGCTCAGCCCATGCAGACACATACCAAAGGCTTCATCAACCGGCCCTCATCACTGCAGGATGCTTTGTAGTTGTAGCATTGATCCTCTCCATCTTTCTCATTCTCCAACATCTCAGATATTACACCAATCCTGCAGTTAATTCATTTCCCTAATAAGCATCGTAACCGTTCTATGAATGCCATACTTTGTATTAATTTGTGTTTCTTCTCATTCACTATTAGCCAAACTGAAATTTTTATGGTGTTTGACCGATTGGGTGTTGCTTAAAAATTTCCAAGCCTGCCAAAGATGGGATTTATGTATTGATGGTTCCATTGGCACCGATGGGGCTCAATGGCATCAGCTTTTTTATCCACAGAACTTTAGGACAGTGGTTTTGGATCAGAATTTTTTTTCTTGTACTTCTGTTTTAAGCTTGTAATTGACGGGGATAACGGTTTTTCAACTTGAATCTTGCCTGCTATGGCTCTAAAATTTGAACATTTTATAGCAATTGTGTGTCATTTCCCCTATCTACAGAAACATATCCTTAGTGCTTATGTAAACTTGCATTCATAATTCTATATAGTGAATGGTACAAAAATGATGACTGACTTAATCTAATCTTAATTGATATCTATCCAGGAACAAAAATGGATTGTTGCTGTTCTTTTCATGGTTCCCGTCTATGCCACTGAGTCAGTGAGGTTCTATCTCTCTGAAAAGCATATGTTCTGGAAATCTCATATTTATTTTTACTTCACAAAATTGTAATTGCCCAGATATCTTCTTCAGATCTGAGATTTTGATGATTGATCATTTAACACTGGTGGTAAATTAATGTTTTGTTCTTACCCAGATCATATCGTTGTGGTTTCCAAAAGCATCCCTTGCATGCGACATTTTAAGAAACTGCTATGAAGCATTTGCCTTGTATTCTTTTGGGAGCTATTTGATTGCTTGCCTGGGTAAGCTACTACTGACCGGATCTTCATGAGCAACATTCGCTAATTTTACTTCCATGCAATTGTGCCATTTTCCTTTGCTAATTTGATAGTTGTTTAGGTTATTTCACAAACTGTTGGGAAACACTTGGGAGATTAAGACTAACCATTTATCTTTGGAAGTGTTTTACGGTCAATGAGATGTATCTTCACCTTATGTACTTCCTTGCCGGAGAGTAGATGGATAAATATTCTTGACTTTAAGTGCTTAAAGCCTTAAACAAAGCCTAATGAAATATAGTACCTCCATAAAAGTTAATAGGAAAGAAAAAAATGAAAAGTGGTGTCTCCATAAGAGATTGTTACCTTTCTTTTATTAAACATTAACATCTTTAACTTTCTACAACTCAAATTGTCTCTCTATACTCACATATTTGCATTAATCTCTGTTGTGTTTGTTAGACAAGATCACACTTCAAGAGGTTATAATGTTGCTATAATGTTTTCATGAAGTTCTTTCTTTAAAATAAAAACTATGGTAGGTGGTGAAAGCAGAGTCGTTGAACTGCTAGAAAATAAATCACGGAAACAGCTTGGCGAACCATTGTTAGAAGGGGAAGATGAGAATCGTATAGTGCAGGAAAGGTCGTTCAGCAACTTCTTCTTTCGACCTTGTACTCTTGGGAAAGATTTACTTGCAATAGAAAAATTTGGTCTTGTACAATATGTAAGTCACTGAACTTTCTCTATGTGCAGTTTGAATTTCTCTTTTAGACTAATGTTTTCTGGATAGCCCAGATGATTTTGAAGACAGTTTGTGCTTTCTTAGCATTATTGTTAGAACTCTTTGGTGTTTATGGTGATGGGGAATTCAAGTGGAACTATGGGTATGTATCTTATATGCAAGTCCAACATTTGTACATGTTTCATTATAACATAGTACTTACATCACATAATGATATAACTCAGATATGCATTTTCTTTTGGGCCATTATCCAGTGTCCTCCATGCATGCTTTTGTATCCCTAGTTGATTCTGTTGTCATGGTTGGAGTTTGTCAATTTCCCTTGACTTATTTTGATTTTCTCATTAGTGGTTTCAACTGAAATTTCTTTCTTCTTGATTATGCTGTAGGAAACATCTGTCATTAAGTTTGTATTTATATGGTTGGGCTACATATTAGTTAATTTTTGTTCATTCTTTATTGCCCTTCATAAGCAACAGTGGACAAGCCCCAACAATAGCTATATTATTAATTTCTTAGGTTTTCTCAGTTAAATTGTGGATCCAAGCAATCTTAGCAGCGCTGAAAACATTCTTATGCGCACCCCTTTTTTTCACTCTAAATGCTCCTGTACTCTTATCTCTTCCTGATATCTATATATGGCAATGGTAGATAATAGCAAGTGAGAAGAAAATGTGACCTCCCCCTTTGTTTTTTTCTCTTTTCTCATGCTAATATCTGCTGCACTCTCATTTCCTGCAGTTATCCATATATAGCAGTTGTATTGAACTTCAGCCAGATGTGGGCTTTGTATTGCCTCGTGAAGTTCTACAATGTAACCCATGAAAGACTTCAATCAATAAAGCCACTTGCAAAGTTCATCAGCTTCAAGGCCATTGTGTTTGCTACTTGGTGGCAAGGTGTGGGTATCGCACTATTGCATACAATTGGAGTTCTGCCGAAGGAGGGAAAAGTACAAACTGGACTGCAGGATTTCTTGATTTGTATAGAAGTAAGTTGTTTCTGTTGCTGTGGTTTTAAAACTTCCTTTCATTCTAAGATACCTTTCTTCCTTATATTATATCACTTGAATACATACTTTCAAGAAGCCTCAAATGGTAATTGACAATATCTAATATCCAAATCAACTAGAAAGGGAGATTGACAGTGCAGAGAAATATCTGACATGTAGAATGTGATAACCACAGTCCACAGTCCCACAAAGGATGGTCTCACGTGTTTATGTAGAAATATCAGTCCCTTTCTACATGTTACAGAAAAAAAAAATGGATATCTAAGGGAATGGAATACAAGTGCTTCTAGTCTAATTGTGAGTAATTAGATGAAGTTCTGGTTAGGCATTTTTCACACTTTTTAACTGCTTAGGTTTACCAGTTTGCAAGGATACATGTTTCTAAAAGGGTATTAGTATAATGATTAGGTACTTGTTCAATTTCTGTTCGGTTTCTTTTCATTTCAGCTCTTTGCCTAATTGTAGTTGATTACAAGTAATTATCTTGAAGTGCTTTTCAGTTACTACATGTAGATCCAATGCAGAATATTTTTTATTAAACCATGAAGACTATTAAGCGTCACATTAGCCTGTTTATTTTTATAGCCCTGATCATACATGTCTCTCTCTCTTTCGGCAGATGGCCATTGCAGCTGTTGCTCATGTGTACGTTTTTCCGGTGGAACCATATCGTTTCCACCCAGTCTCTGAGTATGGGAAGGTCACTACTGAAACAACCAAAGAAGCACTCAAATTGGAGGAAGGTGACAAGGAGAAATCAGCCGTGCTTGAAAAGAAGAAAGCTAAAGTAGAGGCTACTGGAACAAGTGTCACTGAGAGTGTTCAAGATATTGTTGTTGAAGGTTGTCAACATGTAAGTTCTGTCCCTGCTTATGAGCCATTCCATACAAGATATTCAATATTTATGTTTTAACTTTCTAGATACTACACATTGTGATCAGGTTGTCCAGGACGTTGTGTTGACCATTAATCAAGCTATAGGGCCTGTGGAAAAGGGTGTGACAAAAATCCAGGAGACCTTCTACCACAAATCAGAGGCAGAGGATTCAGATGACCAAGAAGAAAAAGTAGAGCAACATGTAGAAGAAAATCATAGTGAAAGTGAAACTCATGTAAACTCTGGAAGAGACGTGGACACATAAAATAATGGTTATGACAGTGAACAAAGAAAAACATACCACGTGCAAATTGTTATGTTTTATTGAGAGGATCTTGAGACAGATAAGTTTGATCCAGTGTTGGGATTGACTCCATGATTCCATTTATTAAGTAATTAGGGTAAACCATGTGCATAACTTCTCGCTATTTTATCTTATTTAAGGCCATTGTTTTCAAGTTTTCACTGTCTATTATCTTATTAACTAACAGTGTTTTTAAGGCAGTATTTCTTTCTCTTAAATCTAGGGAAGTAAAATTCCCTTCTACTCAATTAGAATTCCTACCATTTAGACCTAGTTAGACTGAGATTTCCTACTATTTAAACCTGGTTAGAATGAAGTTCTTAACCCAATTTATAAAGCTTGGGTGTAACACAAAAATATTCCGGAAATTCAATGCCAGGCATCCTAATCGAGTTCGCATCATGGCCCTCAAACTTTCTGAAGCCTGATGCGTATTTAGCTAACATTAATTTACAGCACTTTCTACCCAAAACTTCAAGCCTCATTTCAGGTTTGGGTGGGGCACAGCAACTGCAAATTAAATCAAATGCAGCCAGCTAAATTTAAAAAACCAATCCATGAAAAACAGTATCTTCTTCTTCTTCTTTTTTCTTTTTTGAGAAACGAAAAACAGGATCTTCAATATCAAATATATTTTGAACTTGTGGTGACTATCACAAGAGTCAGCCAAAAAAGGTCTACTGCAAATCTGTTGACTTGAAGTAATCTAAGTGTGCTCAATAGTTTAAAACTCCCATGTATTTCGCGCCAGTCTATGAGTATCTAAGTTATAATAATAAAAAACATGTATTGCTATACATAACCCTAAAGTAAATAATACTAATAAGGTTAGTTTCTACCATCCTCTCATAAACTATAAAGCAAAGTATGAAATACTTATGAGCTCCTCTCAGCCCCAAAAGGGGAAGGGAGGGTGAATTTCTTATCGTCCATCACTTCCAGAACAGCAAACAGTTGCACAACACTCAAAGCAGCCAATACACGCTAGAGCAGTACAAAGCTGCGTGAACACGATTGCACATTGGTTATTCATCTGGGAACAAAACTGGATGCCACACATGCAACAGCAGTGACTACACAAACTGGCACAACAATTTGAAGTTGCCTTGATGAATATTTCGGCTGCTTCAGGTAATTTTGGTTCTTCAGATCCTGGAGGTATATTATCAGCAGTTGCAATCAAGTTGCCAAAGCCAATGCAAAGGTTTCCCAGGATTATCATTTTCTGGCCTTTAGGGTCTACAGTTTTCTGAGAATGGTTCAAAATGATCACAAAACAGTTCATAAGCCATTATATAAACAGGCAAGTACACAAAATTAGACAATAAAAAATGGTTTGGACTAACAAAAGTAACCCTTTTAAACAAGTTGATGTGTGAAAATAGAAAAATTATTGGTTCAGCTAATGCATCTATAATCAACATCAGAAATCATTTGATCTTAACATAAGTAGTCTTCTTTTTTTCAAGAGTAATCTCAAAATTGGATTTTCTTGATTAGATGATTTACTTCATATTCACAGGGAATGAAATATAAGAGTGGGGGAAGGTTAGCCAACATTAGAACTTTGATAGGTAATGCTCACAAGAATGCCCAACAAATTTTATGGCATAAATATGACAATATATTGAAATATCTAGTCAAATCATGAATGCATACCTCTTTTACCCCAAATGATTCTTTGGCTGTCTTTCCTCCTACTATCTCACATAGGACCATATGGGTATATTCAGACGCAACAGCAGTCTGTATGCTCATTTTCGCAACCTGCAAAAAAAAATGGGTATGGGACCAGAAATTCTTTTCATTACCAGGAATCAGAAACTTTAAAGTAAGGATAGGCAGAAATGGTCAATGACCTTCCTAGTCATGTCATGCACTATAAACATATATCTGTCAGTGACTTAACTAGTCATGTACTTATCAAAATAAAAAAAAAGCCTTGCTAGTGATGTACTCAACATATGGTATTGTTAAGGGTAGAGATAAAGAGCCTTAATCTGTCAGAAAATTTCTAAACAATCAAGCATATGGGAAAAAATCCAAATGAAGGTTGTAATTAAAGCGATCAGAATTCTATTATTCAGAAAACTAGCTATTGTAAATTTTCTAGGAAGATTCAAATTATTCAATCCTAGTTTAGAATTGAACTTGCTAAAAGCATTCAATTTGATCCAGCTCAAAAGTCAAATCAAGCCATTTTGTATCTACATACTTTTTTTTTTTTTGGTTGTTGGGGGGGGGGGGGGGGGGGGGGGGGTTTGTTTGGGGGGTTTGAACAAAGGGGATAATTGAACACTAAACTACATACCTTTTCCTCAAGCTGTTTATTTTCTGAAAGCCACGCCTGAGCTGTAAGTAGTTCTATCTGTTCTTTTTCAAACACCTGTTGCAGAAAAGACACAAATGAGTGACAAGAAAACAAGCCTTGTAGTTATAATATGAAAGCGCCACTACCTTAAACAATACACAAGCCACACAAGAAATACGAGGGACATAAGCTTCTTTTTCGACAAATCACCCATGACATATATTTTAAACTAAAAAGAAAATGGATTGCAAATGAATAAGCATGTTGAGAAGTTAATAGATTGTTTTTAAGAGGAGGCAGCTCCAACATGGATCAAATCTTTGCCATCGTGTAACTTTCAGAAAATAACCCATGACATATATTTAAAAACTAAATGGAAAATGAATAAGCATGTCGACAAGTTAAGATATGTATTTAAGAGGTGGCAGTTCCAACATGGGTCAAATCTTTGCCATCATGTAATTAGCCTAAATGGCTAAATTCCAAATCAGGTAATGCTTCTCTTGACAGAGTATTAAAATTAAGCTAACCACACAAACGCATGTATGTATACGTAAGAACATCTGGAATCACCATACTTGACCAAAAGATACAACATAAATAAGTAAAGGTGAGCAGACTGACAAGTTGGTTTCTTACCCTGTCAATAGGTATGTCCTTTGCTTTTTCTACTTTCAATTCTATCATATAATTACTCAAATCAGCCAAGACACCTTTAGCTTCAATAGTGTCAGGAAAATTTCCCCGGTATCTTCCAGATACAGTCAATGGACTCTCAGACGAAAGATCTGGAATATGAAAAGGGTACACCTGTCACAATATTTGCAGATATATGAGGTAAGAATAGAATACCATATTTAATAAATTTTGGATATATTTGTCAACTTTCAGCAGATTTATTATGTCTAAGACTGATTCCATAATAAATGCATAGAAAATATAATTTTATATCATCCCTTGGATAATTAGTAAATAGAAATAAAGACATACAGACATTTGGAGAATAAACCTCACACATCAGGGAAAGAAAATCTAGAAAGTTATAGAACTATAGAAAGCATGATGATAGATCTTCCTCACAGTGATGACAGAAGTTATTCTCAAACATAAATCCTAATTTATCATTAGCATAGAAAGGCAGAGCCTAAGTTGGTCCTTAGAGATATAAAGGTCAACGCACAAAGGAAGAGACAATTTTAACTATATGCATGTGATACTATTGGAATAATGTAGTTTCATGGTAAAAACTATGAGGCATGTTTGAGAACACTTAAAGACGAGAGAGGGAGTTACCTCAACTTCATTGAGATCATCCAAAATGTCCAGAGTTATATTTGCAAAAATGGGAGACAAAGCTCTGGTAAACAATTTTTGCATTCGGAATTCAACAGAATCTGACAGTTAAAACAAGAAGAAGAAAGAATCGATAAGCTTGGGTTTTATTGATACAAGAGAAAATCATAAATTTACAATTGTTTCTTATTAATGAATACTATCTAATTAAAAGAGTACTTCCTAATGTAGACAAATAGGAATACATATCTTAATCCTAAATATAAACACAACTCGTTTCAATTCCCATCATTCTTAACATCACATAATTGGCAAACTACTGGGTTGTGTACCATTGCAAATAAAGGCCATGACCTAATGCTGGTCCCATTAAGGCAGGGTCTTGGAGGTTGACGTTCTTATAGTCCTAAACTTGAGCGTTTTGGAATAAAACCCATGCACTTGCACTTCATGGCTTCAGATTTAATCCATGTATATGCACAGTATAATTATAATGCAATAAGGGCTCAAAGTTCACATATAAGCTGTAAGACTTACAGCCATACTCACTGAGTATGTCAAATTTATCCCAAAAAAAAAAAAAAAAAAATTTGAGCACTCAAATCTCTCCTAGAATTTGCTACAAAGTGAATGGACATTGCCAGAAAATGGAGGAACACTACCCAAAACCAGACCTAAAAACTGTACTCATTTAACTTGTTAAATTACCAATTCTCCCAAAAGCTTAAGCTCTTAGGAAAAGGTTAATTTAATCATTTAACCACATAATTCTAACACCTCCCCCCGGTGTGGGCTCAAATTCCTTTTTAATCCATGAGGCCCAACACGTGGGATTTTAAATGAGAGGTGGAGTGGAGGGAGATAGGGATCGAACTAAAGACCTCCTGCACTGATACCATGTAAAATTAACAATTTTCCCAAATGCTTAAGCTCTTGGAACATGGTTAGTTTAATCATTTAACGATGTAATTCTAACATAACTTATCACACTGAATTCTAGAGAGTTCAAAATTTTCCAATTGCTTAGTGTAACATAAATCATTCATATCGACATCCAAAATTATGTCATCTTAACCATATCAACAAGCTCCCAAGAATTAACTAATTCAAATTTAGTTTTGCAAATTCAATTTACAGGACTGACCTATATCATAAGCAGCATCATATTGGCCCCTGCCAATTGTTGCAAGCATTCGCAGGAAATAATGGTTGCAGAATGAACCTGAAATACATCCAGATAACTAGTCAACTAGAAGTACTACATAAAATAAGAAATCATAATTCCAATAGGTGCAAGTGCATAAATACCAAACATGTTCTAAACTTCTAATTAATCAGGAAAAAAAAATGTCACTGATACTCAGCAGAAGCAAAGATTTGTTTACATCACATGTGAAAATATCAGAAATACTTCTAGACAGTCTTGAGGCAGCTAACCAGCACAAGGCTTCCAAGCAGAAAATAAAAATAAAACAAAAACCATTACCTATTCCAAAAGTGAAAATTCGTGGACATATTGGTCTTCCATCTCTTAGATAATTTTTCATTGTATCACAAATATGTCTCTCATCCTCTACAGCCCCATCAGTAACTAGAAAAATGATGGGAACTGAACCCTGGACATTGGATAGCATCTCCATTGCCTGAAAGAGAAGAGCAACTTATCTTTTGATACTTCCCAAGTGGCATCAATGTCAAAAAAAAAAAGTCAAAACTAGAAGTGCATATGATAAGTAAAGTCTAGATAAAAAGATACTGAACCAACTGCAAAATCATACCGTGTTCAGGGGAAGTAAAATGTTTGTAGCACCCCCAGCTACAAAGTTCACAATTATCCATTGAATGGCCCTTTCAACAGCTTCCTTGGTTGCCAATTCCAGTGATGTTGAAAACAGATAAGTCTCTCCATTAAAAGCTATAATGCTAAATGAATCCTCTGGATCAAGCTTAGACAGGGCCGCAAATAGTGCATCCTTTGTATCATCAATTGGCTTTCCCCGCATGCTTCCACTTATATCAACAATAAAAACTATATCCTTTCTGAACACCTATCAGATTAGATTAAATGGGAAAAAAATTATAATAAAAGAAAATCAAAATACAAAACATACCCATTAAATGATGAAGTACTAGACCAACCTTCCTACTTTTCTGATTTCCCGGAAAAAGATAGACACAAAATATCTCTCTTTGATCATTGTCATCCAAAGACGGAGATTGCAAGAGCACACTGCCAAATATATGACTTGAAGAGACCTGAAAAGCAAGCAGATGAGCTAGAACGATAAGCTTCTATAGAATCTGTACATATCACAGTGAAAGGGCTTCTCACGAAAATACCCATGCATCTCTAATATGATCAGATTTTTTTATTTACATTCACATTCTAAGAAACCATCTTTTGATAAGCACTCAACTGTCCAGAATCAAGATATGGTGACCAAAAAGAGAAAAAAGTAATCTGTATCTTACAGTGTAGGAGAAACTAAAATCAGTACTTGACCATGAGAGAACTTCTGATTCATATAAGAAGCCCAAGTTTCCTACCTTGCGCCTTATTTCCTAAAAGCCAGGGTAAAAGAACCACATCAGTTATTAAGAATATAATGAATTTAAAGTACCATACTACCATGGAAGTGTTAATGAAATATGCACCTTTAAAGGATGACTAATTTTCTTGCACAAAACTTGAGTTCCAGTACCAGCATTCACATTTAGTTGTATCTTCTCTTTTTTTGGAAGTTTCTTTAGAAGAGGAGTGACATACTCGGGGAAAGTAAATGGTACATTCAAGAATAACTCCCCGTCACTATATAAAAGTTTCTGAGACCAACTAATTTTTATTGATAGATTGGAACCCCCATCAACCTTGGAAGATAGGAAAAGAAAATTTTAGTTGAAAATGAATCAAACCAAATAAATTTAGACAATAAATAACTCAAAGTGCTTACACACAACAAAAATTTCAAAGTTTGTTCTATTAAATAATTAGTTACCTGTGGAATTGTTAGGGTAAATATGTGGGGTTTTAAAAAGCCACAATCACCGGCTCGAGCTGTTTTTGCTGTCCCATCTATGTCTTCCGTTGCAATGAGTTGAGTATGGTATGACTTTCCAAGCACATCAGCCACAACACCTAGAATTGAACCCTGTTAGCCAAATAATATATTAATTGAGAACATAAAATCAAATTCCAGCACCTGTGAAGTAATGATATAGCAACAAAGAGTTCCACAAGTAGTACACATCCAAAGGAATATATTTTAAACCAAGAAGAATATTTTTGACAGTTAGATAGTTACAACAATAGGAGAGGGGGTTTTTGAACCCAGGTTCTCATGATAAGGGAGAGAAGGCAATGCCATGGATCAGGATCAAGTAGCAACAAAGAGTTCCACAAGTAGTACACATCCAAAGGATTATATTTTAAACCAAGAAGAATATTTTTGATAGTTAGATAGTTACAACAATAGGAGAGGGGGTTTTTGAACCCAGGTTCTCATGATAAGGGAGAGAAGGCAATGCCACGGATCAGGATCAAGTTACACTTTGTGCAACTTTTCTTTAATGTTACATCGCCAAATAATTCTTTATTGGATTAATATTTTAGAAATCCCACAATGAAATTACATTTTCTTTATGTTCTTAACAAGTACATAGAATTTCATGCCAATTGATTGTTGCTTACTATTTGATTCATAAACTCATCTTTTATGCATAATTCTAAAGTACAAAAAACAAAATAAATATATAAAATAAAACAAAACAAAACAAACAACCATTGAAATTTAAAAATTTTATAGATTATTATTAAAAAAAATTATAAATTAGATAGCTATTGATTAATGATTATCTTCAAATTTCGCAAGCATAGAGAGTATAACAAGAAATGTAATCCAACAATGGGTATGTCAAGATGCACCTCCAGTAAAAAATTATTAAATGATGTAAATTACTATAAGTTAAACCATGTGTAACTCTCTCTCTCTCTCTCTCTCTCTCTTATATGTGTGTGTGTTTTGGGGGGGGGGGGGACATAGCATGCACCACATGATTCAGTACCTCTATAACAGCTCTTAGATATCCCCAACAATCTATCGCTCTCCCTCCCCCTTTCTCTCCCTCTCTCTATACTTGAAAATGTTTATGAGTACCTAGGAAAGGAAGCTATCTTATATCAAACTTCTTAATTAAACAAGGCACTCTACAATGATTTTCCTCCACTTCTAGACTCCCATTTTGGATGTAAGTGGACAAAGATTCTAAATAGGGTAAAAAATAGCTTCCTTTTCTCCGAATTGTAAACAATTTCCAAGTCTATTTCTTCGTTCTTTCTAAAACTCAAATTGACACTTGTTCTTTACTTCTTTCTAAACTTAGGGATCGTATATTGTCTAACAAGTGGTCTCTCCAAATACAACCCTTCAACTTCTATATTATACATCCACAATAAAGAATTTAAATTCACAAAGCTCTCAACATTTCATCCGTTACAAACACAACAAATTTCACAACTTTCTTCACAACATAAGAGGTTTATGTTGCAGCGTGTGATTAGTTTAATGCTACTATCACAATAGGACCAACACTGACATCACTTTTATTTTACACCAATCACAACCCATCATCTCAACAATTGTAAAGATAAAATAAATAAATAATTGAGATTAATTATGTATCTAGACTTATTGTACAAACAAAAGAAATACGTTCATTGTTAACCTGAAAGTGCAAAGCATTAGCAACCCCAAAAAACCAAATTTCAAATTTTAACTAAAAAAAACGCTTAAGCTCATGAGATTGCAAATTGTGATTACTTTCACATGTAACGTATCACTTTTATTGTACACTAATCACAACATGCCACTTCAACAATTGTAAATTTTTTTTGGGAGACATATTATGTATCTAGACTTTTTGCACTTACAAAAGAAATAAGTACACTGCTTGTAACCTAAAAGTACAAGCATCCAAAATGAATTCAAATTCACAAACTGGGCCCCAAAAAAGATTCAAACTTCAACTCAGAAAATGCTTCATCTCGTAACAAACAAAAGAATCACACTGTTTGTAACCCATAATTTTTAGCACAATCCCCTAAAAAAACTTCAATTTCACAAACTGGCCCCAACAAACAAAAATTCAAACTTCAATTCAAAAATGCAGCTGCTCTGCTCATACTAACAAAAGAAACACACCGTTTGTTTGTAACCCAAAAAACCCAAATTCAAAACTTCATGCAGAAACTGAAACTAAAATCCCAACAAAACCCAAATTCAAAAATAAAGAGAAAAACCAAAACTTGAATTGAAAAAACACACAGACACAGACCTGTTCTCCCATGGGGATAGCTACGAGACAATCACAGCTCTTGCTTCCCATAACACAGTGCAGTCTCCACGACCCACAAACTCTAACGAACGCAGTGTCCAGATAACAATCAACCTCCAACTCAACCCCGTTCATCTGCAACGGAATCAGCGCCGGCGGGTCCCTCCGCCCATGCACGTGCGGCTGGTAGGTCGGTATGTCCGGATTATCCACCATCGCCGGGTCAAATATCACCGCGTAAACCATCACCGCCGTCGGCAAACCCTCAGTCGCCGCCGGAGACTTGACCATATGTGCCACCGGCCTCGGCGGCGCCTTCCCTCCATACACGCGCTTCGATAGCTTCAACCCGTCATCCACAGCTTTCGCAAAATCCTCGGCCATCAATTAAATTAAAAATTAATAAAAATGAAACCACTTTTTTTTTCTCTCTCACAATATGATTAACAATATAATTTCAAGTAAGTACTAAAATATAACAGTAACTTTTTTTCTTTGCTTTTTTTTAGAGTGGGATTTGGTTTTTTTTAGCAATTGAAGGGACCGACCATTTGTGTGCTTTGTTTGAAATATATGAATTTGAATTTGAATTTATGGGAGAAAGTGACGGACGGTGGTGATGGACAACTTGAAATGAAAAGTATTGTAGTTATTATTCTTAAACTATTTTATTAACTTATTATTTATTAGTATTCAATTGTCTTTTTTGTGTTTTTTGAGACACGTACGTTAAGGTTAAAGTTTACGTGACATGTAGGGAATGCAAAAGAGATTCTCAGATCAGATCAGATGCTTCATTTAGCCAAAGTTTACTTTTTGATTGATTTGCTAAGTTTGTAATCACCATTAATTTTATTTAATTAATGGGATGATGATATGGACTTGATTTTGTTTAGAGGAAAAGAATAATAAGGGAGTAGGTGTTGAGTGCAGTGGTTGGAATTTGGGATGATGAATCACTGGTTTCTTTTGGGTTTATGATTTGCTTTGGGACTTATAATTTTGATTGGTTAATGATGTGGGATTTGTGATAGGATCAAAGTAGTACGGATTATAAAAAGTGTTTTTTTTTTTTTTTTCAATAGAAAATAAAGAGATAAGACCTAAGATGTATTGTTAAAGGGAAAGGGTATTGGATGAGCAATTGATTTTTTTGACAATTTTTTGTATTAAAATGGAGTTTCTGAGATTCTCTCAGAGCACGTAGAATGATGTTTTTTTCTCTCACATTTATGATGGGGTTCATTATAAATATGAGAAAAAAAAGCATCATTTCACCGTACTCTAACAAGAGTACCTAAAAAATTTCCGAAAAAATATATCAAACATATGTGAGATATATCTAAATAAAAAGTGTGCACTAATTTTTAGGAAAAAAAAAAAAACTTGAATCTAACTGGTGGGAAGTTAAATTGAGATTTTTTTCGGGTAGTTTTTTTTTTTTTTTTTGAATTTTGTTGAATTATGATGTTAATCTTTTTTTTTTTTTTTTAAGGAATAAGGACTATATAATTAGATCGCAAGCATTTTTTGATATTTTCTAAAGTCATAACTAACTTCTTAAATCTTCTTAATATATAAAGATTACCCAATAATATAGTAATATAAATAAACAACCCATCTCTCTCTTCTCTCACTACCTCTCCTACTCTTTCTCTCTCTAGCACCACCCACCGATTCAAACCCAACCATGCAGCAACTGAAGCCAAAAGCAACCATCAAAACTGAAACCAACCCACACTACCACCCAACGCCACTGAACCAATTCAAACCCAAAACAATTCAACCCCATGAGCATCACTAAACAAAAATGACCCATAACCACCATCACAAACAACCCACCACCATAGTAATTGGAACCGCCAAAACTCAACAATCGAGAGCAAAACCCAACAACCAACGTCAATCCACCATCTTCGCCATTGCTTTTCATCCTCGAAGCCGTTGCCATCCACCACTCAGAGAGAGAGAGAGAGAGAGAGAGATGAATAAACTAAACGATTTTAAGTATAGAAACAAAGCTGCAATAAGTTGTAAAGCATTAGCATTGAGGTAAAACCCTCCAAATTGCTATTTTACATTTTCAAATGCCCAAAACATGCTTTATTCGAGATACTGTTGCTAAAAAAATTTAGCAACTATAAACAGTAAGCTTGTATATATACAAACTACTATAGCATGGTTGTAAAACAAATATATTTTATTTTATTTGGTTTGTTTTAGAGGATGAGATAGAAAAGGAGTGGAAGAGAGAGAGATTAAATAAATTAATAGGGTTTAAAAATAAGAACTGGGATGTTTGATGAGTTATAAAATAGGATGGTATAATAGATAAAGTAGTTTTTGAGTATGTAAAATAAGTATTTTTGTAGATACATGGTTGCAAATGCTAAAAGTAAGAAGTTACTATAGCAAAGTTTTAAATTTTTAAGTATAAGAACCTGGATGTAGGTAGTATTTTAGGATGTAACACTATTAAAGTTCTTTGATAATGAAGCAAATTTTGATCCATGTAATAGTCTTACTCTTACCTAAGAAAATGTAGGTAAATATTGCCCTTACCAATTTTATAATACAAAACTTGATAATGAATTTCATTAATAGCATATTAATAACAAAATAAATTCTAAATTATTTTTTTATCTTTTCCTTTTCTTTTCCCTAATCAAGTCATCAAGAACTTGCCAAGGGCCTTGTAGCTGAATTGGCATCTCTCCCTTGCTTGGAGGGTTTAATGGAGAAGGGTTCAAGCTATGGGTTTAACAACATATTATAATTATCTCTAAAAAAAAAAAATTCATCAAAAACTTTTTGAGAATCTAAAACTACTCTCCCAAAAGTTTCAATATCAAAACCTCATAAATCTCATTAGACTTTAAAAATCATTAGGTTAACTCAAAAGTTTGTAGCAAGAGGTTTAGTTATGAATTGGAAAAAAAATATATAAATTAATAGTTTAGTCAATTCGAGATGACTAATCTTCTAAACATTAAGAGAAAGAAATAGACTTTTTTTGAGTTTAATCCAGCTTAATTCTCAGTAATACATTTAAGGTACATAAATAGCCAAGACATGATGAGGTAATCTCATCAACAAATCCTATAACATAGGAACTAATCTTATCCAAAAGCATAAGAATTAATTTGAATATAATAAATAAATAGCAATACTTAAAGAGTCTTATTCTATCACTAAACTAAATTCAAATAGTTTACCCAAAAGCATAAGAATTAATTTGAATATGATAAATAAATAACAATACTAATCTATCTAAGAGTCTTATTCTATCACTAAACTAAATTCAAATAGTTTATCTAACTAAACTAAATTTTATTATAGGTTCCCGTTAGCTCAACTGTTAAAATCGTTGATGGTTGAATAAGAGATCTGAAGGGTTCAATTCCCACCTACACCAAAAATCAATTAGTGTCTTAGTCTGATGATAAAAAAATCATTAGGAGTAAACGCCATAGGTTGAAACTTTCTATAAAAAAAATTATATTTCTAAAAAAAAAAAATATTTCTAACGGAGATGCTATCCAATGGAAATTTGGCGCATCAATTGTGGCACAATTGTGCCAAAGACAGACAATGTAGTGCTGCATACGTGGACTCCACTTGACGAAATCATTCTGCAATATCCACACGATAGTTTGAACTTGACATGAAATGATGTAATCTTTCAAATAAAGAAAGCATGATGATGATGACAGATGGATATCTTGTGAGGCATGGCCAATAACAATCGAGCAGGCATTTCAGTCAATGAGTCATGGTTCCCCAACAGCTGAGCTGGTGCTATGTGCACCAATCCATATGAATAATATTATATCCCCAATCCACATTCCCTGTATTGATGACGAAGGTAACTTTGAAGAAGTCCGAAGTCCAAAACTCAAACTCCAAAGACCCATCGAAAGAAAAATCAATTGACCAGCTCATCATCTCCACAAGGATTTATGGAGACTCATAGGGTAGTCACTGTCAAGGCATCTTTTTAGGCATTTTTTGTGTGTTTGTAGCTGTTGTCTGCTCCTCTACAGAGACCGTGGTCCCAATTCTTATCTGTATGTGTACTTCATGCAAAAAAGTTTTGTTTTATGTTGAAGTTAGAAATAAGAATGGGTTGGCAGTGGCAGTAGGCAGTAGTAGGCACAACTGTGAATAGCTCTCTAACCTCAAGTTACAGATTTTCTGTTTAGGTTGCCAGTTGTAAATGCTTCAGAACACTGTTTGCTAATAGCATCATTTTTCTTAGGTACAAAAATGATAATATATAAAATTGAGTAAAACTTAAATATATTAAGTTCTCCAATTGAAGTCGAACACCAAGTTGTATGGACCAATAAAATTCAAATAAAGTACAATTTTGCATACAGTTTTTGCCATGATTATTGATTTCAAGCCCAATTTTGCATCTGTTCGTTGCTCCACTATGGCCTTTTATTTCTTTTCACACTACTAGTATTTAGCATCAACTAATCTGAGGATAATCCAAAATTCATTTGAAGGAAAGGCCTTCTCACATTTCTATAGTGGCGTTTTGCCCACAAACCCCAATTTAGGAAGTGAAGTGCACCATCAAAAGGCAAAAAAACTAACCTACAAACAGAAGGGGCTGCATCTACAAACATGTGGACTGCAGGGACTTATATAGTCCACATGACTAAAAAGAACAAACCTATTAACCATTTGGATGCAATTTTGTCAACAGATTGGTCAGCAAATAAATTCCATTATAGAACTTAGTCTCATCCCGTGTCACTGCAGCTTGTGGAATAGCATGTTGTTCAGAATCTTCGGATGGTGATCTTTACCCAAGCCATGCAAAGGCAGAGCAAAACCTGCTAAAGCCACACTATTCTTCATTTACCACCTATTACAATGGACTAAATTTGTGCAAAAAGGATTTCGTTCCATGTATCAGGAACACCAGGTAGACACCAATGCAGACAATCTTGCACTCCTGATCTGGCACTTTGGCTAAACCGGGACATATGACCCTCATCTCTGAGCTGGGAAAGAGCTGTTATGTCCAAGAGCTTAACCCCGGTTCCCTTCACTGCACCTGCAGCACTTTCATCACTGGACTTATCTTGTAATACTTCTATTCCCACTGACATAGGGGTAGTCTTGTCACAACTCCCACCTGTGTTCCAGTCCCCACCAACAAAATGCCTAGGTGAGATGGTCCTGTAGAAGGCTTTCAACCCTGGATATTTTGGCAGTTGTGAGTTCACCCAATCCACAATGCTATAAACTGTCAAATTCTTGGCCTTCCAAATCATTGCTAAATCCTTGTTGGTATTTGGTACACCCCCAACATACATTACCCATTTGTTGGCTTTAAGCTTTCCTCGATTCCAATGGTGTCCTGTGTTGAGTACTAGAACATCAAATTTGTGAAGAAATTGACGCAAGAATGCTGGCGGCCGATCAAGGTGCATGGCATAATCCGTGGTGGGGTTTGTCTTATCAATGGGTTCCACATCACAGAGGCTTGCTGACCAGTAGTAGAGTATGGTGGTGTTGGTGCTTGGGAACCGATATGCCCAGCCATTTGGACGAGCATTAATATGAGCTTGGATTATTCCATATTCATTTCCGACATCTATGACATCATGTCTCTCCTTACCACCAGTGATCATGCACATTAAAGACTGGTACTGCTGCCGGCCCAATGAATCACCAACAAAAGCTAGAGTTTTTCCTTGCATCCTGAATGCATTATTACAATCTTCACATCAGCATACATATTGAGGCTATACATAAACAAAGCAAAAAGTAAAGCAACAATTTCTGTAAACTTTGAACCAAAGCAAACAAGTACATAAACATAAGTGATCCGAATTTCCTGAGAGTGGGAGAAGACAGTGGAGAACAGAATGGGGGGAAGGGGGTGTTTTAGGTTCTGGTATGCCCATCCTAAGAATCTGCAACTTGGGCTGACCAGTGTGCCCTCCAGCACTGAGCTGTGACCCAATAGCCTGACACAATTAAAGCAGTAATTTGATGTGCAGAAGAAAGGTGGAGTATGAGGTGGAGAAAATCACATTGTCATACCAACCCAGGTAAAGAGAGGAAATGGTGATAATCATGTGTTGGCAGGGTTGGGTAGTTTAAGAACCATAGTTTAAGAACCAGCAGTAGTGATATCACTAAAACTAAATTTCTAGGAAGATTAAGTTACCATATCTCTCAACCAAATGCTACCCACTGCAAGTCATAAGGAAGAGATCTATCTAGGAAAACCCCACACTAAAAAAAAGAGTCATTTGGGCCCAGGGCCAGCTCTATGGTGGAGCAAAAAATGCAACCGCCTAAGGCCCCAAGTAAAAAAAAGGCCCCTAAATTTTAACCAATAGGATTATTTATAATTAATAAATAAAATAAATTTTTTTATTAGATGAAAAAAAAATAAAAAAATAGAGAAAAATATAACGTCGTCCACAATATTTTTCACAACACTTGTACAACTAATGCTAAGTAGCAAGTTATTACAGCCTATTGTTGATGGCAAAAAAATAATTATAGTGATATTTTCAAATAAAAAACAAAAAACAGTTTAAAATCTAGGATTTGTTGTAAAAAATATTGTGAATGTTGCACTTCTAAAAAAAAAATAATAATAAGAGTTTAATTAGCAAACTTTTACTAGTTTTCATCTAAATCTACCACTAACACCACTGTTTTACTTACCACTATCAATCTACCACATCAACAAGTATGAAAAATTTTGTCAAATTTTTTTGTCTTAAAAATTCAAAAAATAAAAAATAAATTCTATGTAGTTCATGTTAATTAGTAGTAATTTTGTATCTAAATAAGATGATCAATTTTCGCCTTAGGCCCCCAAATGCATCAAGCCGCCCCTGTTTGGGCCAAGCATGGATTGAATCTAAAAGGAAAAGATTATAAAAGATCAGTTTCTCCTAGCATAGCTTAATTTGGCCATTCCAAAACAAAGAACAGAATTTTCCTCCAAATCAGTTTGGAGGAAATTTCTTCCAACCCACTATGCGACGGTTCATAAGACCACCAACATCTACTCTTAGTCACATGACTATGTGACTTGTTTAAATGAATTAATGACTCATGATATAATCATGCGATAAATGTGAATGGTCTTACGAACCGCCATATAATGGGTTGGAGATTCCCCCAACCTATTTTGGAGGAAAACTTTGTGCAATGAACAAAGAGCACACCTTGAAAATTAAATGGTTCATTGAACCATAGCCAGTAACCCAATAAAATAGAAATAAGTCTTCTCATAAATAAATAAAAAAATAGTAATAAGTCTTAACTATTTTAATTCAAATTTAGATAAAAAATTATAACATACTTCCTCAAGAATTTAGACCCTTCAAATTCTTCCATCTGACAATATTTAGGCTGCCACCGAAGCTTCTCATAGGCAAAATCTGTTCGCTGTGTCAACCGGCAGGCCCACATCCCTGACAGCCATTGCTTACAATCAAACCCAGAATATAAAGGTCGATTATTGTCCGGAACCCATTTTCCTTTTGCTAAGTTACAAGCTGGAGTAAGTTAAGAAAAGACAACCATGAATAAATGTAGAACACAGAGCAAATGAATCAATATCATCAAGGTTTTAAAACAACAATCATAAGGTATAAAATCTGAGAATAATACAATCATGTCATACATGTTTTCAAAACCATTACGCCAATTTGTCAAAGAGAACCATGTAAACACCTCAATGTTTATTACATTTCAGTGCACTAATGTAATCTGTGCTTCCCTCACAAGCTGTGGTTGTTAATAACTTGTTATATTGTATTCGAATGATAAGGCCAATTCTCAAAAAGAGGCGGCTAACAATAGACTGTAAAAAATGGGGTCATCTATGTCAGAATTTCTAGCTCAAATTAAGGGACATTTCACTAAGCTGTGGTTAACAGAAACTCAAATTAAAGTCTACATGGAGGAGCATGCACACCATTTTCTCCTAGAGACAAACAAACTACTCTTCATAGATATTCTTCTCCAAGTCTTCTGTAAGTTTGAAGAGTTTGGGAACTAGAATCCATAAGACACAACCAATTAAAAAAATAAAAACAATACTCTACCTTGATTTTCCTTAAGTATTGTCAAATTCCTATCATCTTTCCCCCCAACTACGGAGCTAATAGATGGGGAACCCGTTCTTGTTACCATATCCAAAATTTGTTCTACTTGTTTCGAATGTTGATCTACCATTTTAAGAGGTTTTCCTTCTACTTCTGTTGGACTTGTAGGGCCTTCTACACCACCCTTTTTTTCTGCTTCCTGGATCTGTTTGTCTTTTGCTTCTTCTTCTTCTTTTGATACATTTGTGTGGATTTCTACATAAGCACAAACACAAGAATTAAGTCCCAAATTTATCAAGATGTCTATAATGTATGGATGGGAATATTGACATCAAGAAGAACAATTCTCCAATCGATTTTTCAATATACCAATTTGAACATATGGGATTTGTGAAAATCATTTTGAAATACTACCATCATAAGCCAGAAAGAACTTGAGCAAAAAGAGATTTTGGTAATTTGATCTAATGACATAAAAAGTTTGAAAAACAAAAGGAGGGACATGTAGGGTATCCAATCAGCAAAACAATGGTATACTTTAGAACTTGCATCAAACTTTTTTATACTAAAAAAACAAAAGAGATGCAAATCTTACCCCCATTCTGATCAGTGGTGGTTAGTAAATCGCTGTTTATCTCTTGCCTTGTAGGAGAGCTTCGCACAGAATTCTCTGGATCTGCTAAATCCAAATTCAGTTCTTCATCATTTTCAGTCAATTTTTCTGGAAATGATGACACATCTTTGCCCACAATAATTTGTGATTCTGAAAATACCACGCCAGCTACAGGTTTACTCACAATAATATCTGCATAAAACAAACAGTGAACAAAAAAGAAATACTAAAATAGCAAAATTAATAGTCAATAATAGTATTTCATTCAAAGAATAACCATACTGAGAGACTCCTCATTTTCACAATTATCACCCATCATTTCCAGAAAATTATCCAAAATCCAGATTCAGGTTTCAGTTTTATCATTCTTTAACACAACATAAACCAACAAATCCTCAATTTAAACAGCTAGAAGATTTCTATTCTTTTAGTATCACCCTCAATCCTGTGAGTTCTAATTAGCTCAATTAGTAAAGTCTCATATAGTGAATAAGGGTCGTGGGATCGGATCCTATCCACACTAAAAAGAAACCAATCAGAATAGATGCTTTAGGTTCAAATATATCTACTAATTACCACAAAGACAAGCCACCAATTGGATGGATTTAAACACGGGTTTCTTATTTGAGACTTTACCTATTGAGTTAAAAATAAAATTTATTGTAATAATAACAATTAACAAATGTGTTTATATAGAAAACTGAACAGATATAGAAGTGAAGGCTAACCTGGAGTCAACTGCAAATGAGTTTGCGGTGGCATGAAGGCGGTAAGAAGCGGGGTTTTCTCCCATGCCCATATAAGAAAAGTTGTGCACATAAGCACAATGGTTACCATAGCGAGCTCTCTAGCCCTCAATCCATACAAACCTCTTTTCATCATATTCCTATATCCACATTACAAAACAGCAACACAAAGTTCAAAATGCTATGATCTAAAATTAAGAAATTTCATTGCAAGCGGTCATCGTTTAATAGACCCATTTCGGATCGGAAACTATATCTATAGTTCACCATCATTAAATTGTAATAATAATTATTAGCATGCAAACCAAAGAGAGATCAGACACAAAACAAAAGGTGACGATATAATAATAATATTACTATCATTTTTTTTATCAGAATATTACTATTACTATCATTTAAGTAAAGCAAATTTAGAAACATTGAAATCACCGGTCGGCAAATTATGACTCAGAAAGGACCATAATAATTAAATAAAAAAGGAAATACAAGAATTGGGTTTCCATAATTGGAATGCAAAAGGCAATAAAGGAAAGAAATTTACCGAAAATTAACGGAAATCAGTACTCCAGGTATGATGTACTTTAACACATTAAGCTCTGAGGAAAATATTTATGAATATAGTTACCAAAAGAAGAAAGTTCTATGCTGAAATGGGGTGTACAGAGCTTGGAAATGGAGGACTTTTTGAGAGAGAGAGAGAGAGAGAGGACCCCGTGAAGGAGAAGAAAGAAGAAGAAGAAGAGAGAAGCGAAAAACACGGAAAAGTCTTTCAAACTGAAGATGGACACGACACGACACGCTTTGGAGAAGCTGTTTAGTGGAAAAAAGCAAGTCACAAATAGAGTTATCTATCACTTTGTCTTTTTCATTCCATTCTTTTCGTGTTTTAAAATTTCTTAAATCAAAGTCACACATTAACAAACATGATTAAGATGAAGACCATATGACATGTATGGATGGTGACAAATAATGACACCACCCTGCCCGCCACGATATTTCCCCATAAACGACTTGTAGCTTTTAGGACAAGCTTTTTTTTTTTTTTTTTTTTTGGGTCTAAAAGAAAATAAGAACACAAAAAATTATGATAGCGAATGGCCGGCTTAAGGCGTAGGAGAAAATGCACCATGCATCAAATGCATGGTATACCACCTCCTAAGTATAGGTTAAAGATCCACTTGTACTAAAAAAATATTTTAAGCGTGCTCCAATTGCATAAGTAAAAGGCCTTTAAATTTGTAAAATAATCATGTTTTTTTTAAGAAAAAATATAGTTGGATTTTGCATTTTTTTTCCCACTTTTAAAAAAACCCCCCAAAATATTGACTCAATCAAAATCAAACTCAATTAAAACTATAAACTATTATTGATGCCCAATTTTGTAAATCCCTATCCAAAAGCCCACGAGGAAGAAAGCCCAATGAAAACAAGGCCCAAAGACCCACCAAGAAAACTGAAGAGCAAGAAAGGTTCAAAGAAAGAAGTGCAAGGGAAAACGATCTACAGCAAAACACAGATCTACAGTAGATTACAAATCTTCCGCAGAATACTGTTCTTCAGCATAATGGCTTTGACAGATCAAGGCAAATTAGGCCCAAGACCTTTTTGATCCAGTCAACATTATCTGGCCCACAAAGGCCCAAATCCTTTTGTATAAAAGGATAGGAGTGAAAATTAATATGAAGAATCACAATGAAAAGAAACAAGGAACAGCAGGGAGTGTCAGTAGCAGGAATTGCGTGAAGGAAAGAAAAGCCAAGCTAAAGGAAATGACAAACATAGTAGGAAACGCATGAAGAAATAAGACAGAGTCACGCAACAGAACAAAACAAAGCTAATCTGCTATAGCAAAAACGGCGTGGGAACGAAAGGAGACAAAAACAGAAGATAATGGAGCAAGCACACAAGGGCCTGAGCACCACCAACCTGTACCCAGCCAATACAAGGGAGGTGGACCCACGGTCAAGGGGATTCAGAAGGTGTGGTTTGGTGGTGGGGGGAAAATGGGGTCTATATTTGGTTTCCAACCATAACTTCTTTTGGGAATATACCTTGCTGGGATGGTATCTTACCCAAGAGAAGTAATAGATGGTTGGGACCATCTGATGCATGCCATAGAGTTAGGTAATGAGGTAGCCCAATCCTTATCCATTTGAACTTAGAGGTAGGGGTACATAGCAAGAGCAAACAAAAAAGAATTTTGTCGTGAAATGAGTAGTGGTGTAGCAAACATGTACTGAATAATAGCAGTGGTCGGGGCAACCAATGGGTTGGTGGGTAGTCCTGAAGGGATGCCCACAACAAACTAAAAATAGTTGGTGAAACCCTACGGGTAAAAGGGAGAAATCCCATTGAATTAGCTCACTATAAAAGGAAGAGGTAGCAATAGATGAAAAGAGGAAGGACCTAAGGGAGGCACTTAGAAAGAGAGAGTCGCCTAGAGAGAAGGACCCAAGAAAAGAACATACCAAATGGGGAACAACCCATGACAAGAGAGTAGTAAGAAACTAAGAGTAAAAGAACGGAGAGAAAGAAAGAAAGTGGTAAAACGAAGAGAGAAAATACGGCAGGAATAGGGACATGCATCAATAGACCATCTTTTCCCTCCCTCTTAGCAAACCCACTATTTGAAGTACCCCAAAAGTAGTAGTCAATAGCCATTTATGCTTATTCTCCAAAATGCACAACTTTGATTGCAAAAGCCTATGACAAGGTTGTTCAAGTTGGGGTTTGGGTTTTTTCTTGGTTTACTTATTCTATGGGAAGATTCAATATTTGATTTCGACTGTAAATATTTTTGATTTCTCTCATTATAACTTATATCTGCTGTATTTAGTCATTGTGTTGTAGCACGTTTTTTTTTTATCACGTTTGCTGCATCTGTTGTCCTGCTGTGGTATCTTTACTTGTTGTACTAATTATTTTGTTGTAACACCTTTTTTATTATATTTACCGTGTTAGCTATTATACTAGTTAAATATTTTCTGTTGAAACTTTTTTATTTCTTTGTTATTACGTGTTTTACTTTTGACACGAACTAATTATTATCCTGCCATAAATATATATACATATACATTGTAGCTTATGTTTTGCCATATATATTTTATATATGTATATGTGAATACATATAAGTATATATACTCATATATGTATGTGTATATATTTGAGAATATGCTAACCCACTTAAACTAACATTTGTTTGATGTGTATTTTTTTTGGGTTTTAGATTTGTTTATGTGCAGGAAGTAGAAAAGTATTCCTGTAGTTAAAAAAAAAATGAAGAGTAGTCATTTACGTTGCAAAAAGCTTTACTACACAACATAAAACTTTACTATACAACAGACAGCTTTACTGCACAACAGATAGTTTTACTGCACAGCAGAAGGTTTTACTACACGACAGAAAGTTTTATCACACCGTAGAAAGTTTTACTACACAACAGAAAGTTTTACTACGCAACAGAAGATTTTATTGCACAATAGAAAGTTTTACCGCACAGCAAAAAAGTCAGTATTGTGGCAAAAACTAGAGAAAAGTTCCTTCTGCGGCAAGAACAACGGATAAGCCCACTTTGTAGCGTCTTTCCTTGGACTTAGACTCAGTGTTTGCACACAAACTAGCAGCGGCAGAGTGGTACTTTGGAGCCCATTCCACAGAGCGCCAGGCCTAACTTCTTCTTAAAAAAAATCTAGACTAAGCATTGTCTAATGACATCAAAACGCGTGTCTAAGATACAATAAACTTAAAAAGAACCCTCAACAACCATTTCACCAAAAAAATTTATTATGAGTGTGTCAATTCATTGACAAAATTTTTCTAACTAGCAAAAGAAATGCAAATAAAATCTAAACACAAAAACTGAAGGGTTGTGGTGGGCCTTTTATGATTTTGGGCTAAATTGCCTCCTTCTGCACTGATCCCAAGTGTTCTGGATAAGAGAGTTAGGACCGGTTCAATTGCAACTCACCTTGGTCTAGTTTGCGCACAAACTATGCCCCGTTTGTCGAAACTTTTGTCACATACCCATGGCAGGCGAAGCTGCTACAGAAGAGTTATGGCAGATAAATACAATAAAATGATGATAAAAGAAATACGTTATTGTTAGGCAAAGCAAGTAAAAGATCTTTAATTAAAATAGAAGGAAAAAAAAAAAAAAAACCGATATGGTAATAAGAAACACATTATGGGTAAAATTGCAAAGACAAGAGAAGAAACAATAGCAATAAGTGATAAAATCAAAGAAGGAAAAGATCAGTTTGTCGTGTTCAGTTATGTTACGGGGCTAAGGTTAAGGAGGGAACCACTTCCTCAACGTGGGTAACCTCACAAGAGGATCTTGATGTAGAAATTATCCACTTTGAGAGAACGGGCCTAAATGGCTTGTGCCTAAACGAGTTCTTTATCCTCAACAGAGGGTAGGCTTTTAGAGGGAGAGAAGAGATTAGCCTATTGGTGCATGCCTACCATTCTACACTCTCTATTTCTCTTCTATTTTTTTTCTTCATTTTGTTACTTTGATTATTTCCCCACTCCTTTTCTTTCTTTCTTAGTGCTTACTCGTGTAGTGTTATGGTGATGGTGGTGCTATGATTCTTTCCTAGTGGTTGCTACTATTGTGATGATGTTACTGTACACGACAAGGACCCTTTATATACTGCCTACCGTAACTGATTTTTACCATTTTAGCCTTTAACTATTTTTGTCTAGTTTAAGGTGTTCTTCCCGACCACCCACTGGTTTGTCAACTGCCCAGCTAGTATCATTTACCTGCGCTAACTGTCCCACTCCCCATTACCAGATAAAGAAGACTGTTGTTGATGGCTGATAGTTTTTAGACCCCTTAAAAACACAATTTGATTAACCTAGGTAATTAGCCAAGTTGCTACTTAGTCCAAATTCCAAATCTAGGTTATCATAATCAAACAATTATATCATGCAAAGCAGCAGAAAGATAAATAATACAATGATATGATCACCCAAGAAACCAAACCAGTAAAAATCTGGGGAGGATTTAACCTAACTATCCTCAAGGTAAACCTGAATCCACTATCTTGAAAGAATCGAAGTTCATATAATAAGACATACAAGCCCCCATGCTCGACTTCTTATTACTACCTACCAGTAGAACTTACTGACACGACCACGTGCAAGTTCCGAATCCACGGACTCCTTCTTTCTTGGATTCACCACCAGATACAAGCATACCTGCTTGTGTTTCTTTAAACTTCAATGGCAGCAACTGAATTGATCATCAAGGTATAGATAATATCTCCTCCTTGAAAACCTTAAATTTATGTAAAGGAAAGTTCTTCTAGATCTCACAAAAGATTTACATAAACAGCAATATGAGCAACACTAAAACGTGGTTAGGGTTTGCCTTTTATACTTAGGACAAATTAGAAAACCCTAAATGTTTTAAACAAACTAGGGCTGAGTTGAAATTCTGCAGAAAAACGTCTCTGACCCGATTTTCGATTGATCGAGCCTAAGCTTTGATCGATCGAACCAAGCCAAGAAGCTTAAATGGTTTCTGCATCAGTTTATTCCAACTTTACATAAACGAACCAACTTTGAGCAAGTTTAAATACGACTAAACATATTGTTTTGATCATGATTTACCAACAATACATATTAGAGTTCTAAATACATAAAAAACCTAAGTCTTTAGAACCTAACAGCCATTTTGGAAATCCAAGTGGAAAGGAGAAGCCTAGCAACGCGGATAGAAAAGAGTTGGTAAATGGATAGATAACCCATTAAACTCAAGCGGCAAGAATAATGGATCACAGACCCATGAGATAAACAAATGGGTCTTGAGGAAGCAAATGGGCTTAAAGGAGTCCGGAAAGAGAGAAAAAAAGCAAACCATTGTGAGAGACCGCACCCCCAGCCTATTTTTATGATCTTGGGCCAAACCCACGTGAATGGGTGGAGCCGTGTTATTGCCTCTCAGAATGGAGGTTCAATTGATTATATTTTCCCCTTTAGATTAAGGGTTTTACAATGGAGTCGCCACTTATTTAATTATTGGAATAAGTAAGAAAACCAAAATTGAAAAATTCCTCATTTTATTTATTTGAAATTGAATTTACATTGATCATAGGAAATTACATGACTTTGGTCCTAAATACAATTTAAGATAAAATACATGGCTTTGTTTCCTAGTTACGATCTAAAAATTGAAAATTACATGGATAAGTATTTGATCTACTAACCCTTGATCTAAGCTCAGAGGCTATGTTATAAGGTGGGAAGGTGTTAGGCACCCACCTTACCGAGTGAAACCAGTCTTCTAGACTATGGTAACCAACATTCATATCACATCATCCAATATATTATCAATCAATTTGCATATTGAATTTAAAGTATGTGCATGTGATAAATCCTAATTTAATTTATTAAACATTTCATTTGGATTGAAAAATAAATTATAGTGAATGTGTATGGATTGTGATATCTTAGATTCAATGATTTGAAAGAATTATGAAACAAACATGTTTTTCATATTTTTGATGTGGATTTAAGATTAAAACTAATGTTATGCATGAATATGTGATGAACAACTAAGAACATGTAAAGAACACATAAGAACATTTAAGAACATTCAAACATATTCAAGAGAATTTAAATAGTTACTATCATGTTTTAATCCTAAATTCTCATCATGACAACATAAAAAAATATGTTAGGGAAATAGATTATACTTTCATGCAAAATCCATATTGTGGAGGAGGAGACTCTTGGTAGAGGTCCTAAGGGTGGAGAAAAAGAAGAGTTAGGAGAGGAAGAGTAAGTCTCACTCAATACCTTGAGTTTCAAGAAAACCAAGATATGACAAGAAGACCAAGATATGACAAAATTGCCCAACTTCACTAGAACTCAAAAGAGGGGAAGAGGAGAGATTTTTGTATGCTTTGGAATGAAGGAGGGGGAGATTTATATAGTAGTGGTAGACGAAATATGAATGGAAGACCATTTAATGAGGGTTGACAAAGAATTATGAACCTAGACCTCATTTTAGCCTTGGGGAAAATCTAGTGCATTAAATGGAAAGATTGGTGAGAGTGAGGAGTAAGCCAAAATTCGGTTTTCCCGTAGCTGCTGTAAGAGCTTGTAGAGCCAACTTCGAATAATCATATTTGACTCAATTCTGATCAAAAATTGTCTCGTTCTTGTACTTAAATTGAAGCCCCGGATGTCTAATTTCTGGAAAAATTAACCTCATTCACAGATTCAAAATATTCTGAGAGATATCGATGAAATGGTGAGCAGAGGTCATTTGTTAGAAAATGATTTCAGTAAAATTAACATTAGTAGGTCCTAAATTAGCTCCCAATTAACATTAAATAGCTCCAATCACAACCATTTCAGACTTAATTGATTCCAAATTTACCCTAATTAAAAGATAATTGAACAAATTACTAATTGAATAATTAATGTTTAACTATCTAATTAATTAGGTATGTGCAACCCTACTATAAAATGTAGTCCTAACCAATCAAATTATGACACATCATCGTTTTCAAATTGATTATACTTATAACCAATTGAAATCAATTATTCATAATCACATATAGTCGGACTCAATTTGTGATAGTGCATCTTGGCTTTTAGAACTTGATTTTATGATAATTTTCAATCTGATGGTTCGATTAGGGCTTATGACCAGTCAATTTGATTGTTACAACATCAAGATCATTTTGGTGAAATGAGATTAATGATCTAGTGACCAAAATAAAGATACATATTTTCAAGGTGAAATTACCCTTTTACCTCCATGTGAGGTTAAATGAGGGTTGCAAAATGGAGTGTCAACAACCATGGGCAGTATATGATGTGGAAAAGTGAAAATGAGTCATGACAGAATCAAAGTAATGAAAGTAAAGAAAGTAAGGGGTTATGAGCCTCAAGGATGAGGGATAATGTAACTGGGCTAGGGAAGCCCAAAGAACTTAGTAAAAGCCCATGGGAATGCAAAGTTAAGAAAAGAGCCAAGGAAACTCAAGAAAAGCAAATGGGTCAAGGACGCCTAAGAGAAAACAAATGGGACACAGGAGCCCGCCAGTGATGTAATAAAAGAATCAATGGCCGTACTGGGCCATTAGGAGAAGAATAAACGGCAGACCCAAAAAGGCCCAATAGGATTGGGGCAAACAATTTCGTAGCAGGAATGATAGAGTGGTATGGCAGGAGATGGTAACAGAAAAAGGGGTGGGCTAAAGAAAGGCAAAGCCCACCGTGAAGCAAGGTCTAGCCCCTAAGTGGCGTAAACCATAAAAGAAAAGGGAACCAAAAAATGGTAAAAAAACAGACGGCAGATTGTGCAGGCCAACCACGGCGAATGCATGAGCAGCAAGCAGATTTTGGACATACATGGAAGAGAGGCACGCGCAAGGTCCAGACATTACCACCCTGTACCCAGCCAATACAGGACACAGCAAGTTCATGGGTTAGAGGTAAGAGGGTATAGTTTGGCAGTGAGGAGAGGGAAAAAACATATTATGAGGTTCTTACTCGGTCTCTTTTAGGGGAAGTATCCTGCTGGGATGACATACCACCCAAAAGAAGAAAAGTTGAGTTGGAACTACTAGGTGCATGCCATGAGGAATAAGGAAAGAGAAGACACCTACACCATAGTAGGGAAGGGTGCTACAGCAGACAAACAAACAAAATAGTTTTATTTTGTTTGGTGATAGGGAGTGGCACACAGACGGACCAGTGGTGGTCGACAAGTACACCCAGACTAGACAAAGGTGGTTAAGGGCTAAAATATTAAAACTCGGTCATAGTAGGCATTATAAAAAGAGGCTCTTACCATGTACAAGACACCAAGACCACGGTATAGAAACTTGAAAAATCGGGGAATAGAAAACAAGTATTGAGAAAAAGAGAAGAAAGAAAAAAAGATAAGAAAGGGGAATATTAGAAGAGAAGGAAAGAAAAAGATAGAGAGTTAGAGCGGCAGGCATACACCAATAGGTTGATTCCCTTTCTCCTTCTCAAAGTCCTACTCTTTGCCAGAAACAAAGAATTCTTTTGTGCACCAACCATTCAGGTCCGTTTTCCTCAAAGTGATTAATTTTCACGGCAGGATTTCCCTGGGAGATTATTCACGTTGAGAAGAGACATTTTTCTCTCTTTGGTTTTGGTCCTGCGGATAAGATCTAATCTGATTTCTTTCTTCTTTTCATTAACCCATATACTACCCACTTATTCCCCTTACTTTCTTTATAAAAGTAATTGTTGTTAAACTGTAATTATCTTTTCTTGATTAGGAATTATCTATTCACTTTAATTAAGAAGTCAAAGTACTTTCTTTTGTCTTATTATTATCAAATCTGTCTACCATGACTCATCTAAAACAACTTTGCCTGCCGTTAGCATGCTATTGGCGAAAGAGGCATAGTTTGCGCACAAGCCAGATCAAATTGAGTTGCAGTTAGACTGGTCTCAACTCCCTTACTTAAAATATTTGGGCCCAGTACCATAGGAGGCAGCCTAGCTCGATATAACCAAAAAGGCCCACTACAACTGTTTTGTTTGCTTGCTCATTGTGGCATTCTTATCCACCACAGTGTGGGTATTCTCTCCTATTATCCCTCATGATTTGTACCTAGTGGTTTCAACTCATCTTTCATTCTTTTAGGTGGTATGTCATCCTAACAGGATATCACCCCTAAAAGAATTTGAGTAGGAATCTCAGAATAGACTTTCCCTTCTCCCCACCGCAAAACCATACCTTCTTTTACCTCTAACCCATGACCCACCACTCCTGTATTGGTTGGGTACAGGTTGGTAGTGCCTGGGCCTTGCGCGTGCTCCACTTCCTGTGTATGTCAAAAGTTTGTTTGCTACTCATGCGTTTGCCATGGTCTGGAGGCTCATCTATGCATTCTGCCGCTCATCCTTGACCTCTTATGGCGTGAACTGTTTTCTAATTTTCCATTCTTTATTGGTTTGCTCCTTTCAAAGGTTGGGCGTTACTTGATTGTGGGTTTTCCTCTCTTTGGCCCATTTTTTGCTCCTTCTGTAATCTTGTTGTCATTCCTATCATACCACTTTGCTATTCATGCTGTGGTATTTTTTGACCCGTGCTTGTTGGGCCTCTTTTGGGCTTGCTGCATGTTCTTCTCTCAATGACTCAGTATGGTTTTTGAATTTATACTCATACTACTTTGGGCTTTCTTGACCCATTACATTGCTTATGGGCTCATTTGTCGCATTTCTTTCTTCTCAAGCATCCTTGACCCATTTGCTTTCCTTGAGCATTCTCAGCCCATTTTCTAATTCTGCATTCTCATGAGTTTTTACTAACTCTTTTGGGCTTCCCTAACCTAATTACCTTATCCTTTATCCTTAGGGCTCATGGGCTTTCCATCAACCTCTTACTTTTTTACTTCATTACTCTGGGCTTGCTGTGGCCCATTCTTACTTTACTACATCACATAATACCCATGGGTTTACTACTTTTCTCTCTACGCTCCTTTAGGCCCATTTGCTTTCTTCAAGGCCTATTTATTTACTTTATGGGCCTATGAACCATTATTCTTGCCATTCGGGCTTAATGATTTTTCTATCAATCCACTAACTCTTCTCTGCCCATATTGTTAGGCTTCTTCCTGCTATTGGGCTTCAAAAAATGAGCATCAATAAGGGTAAAATACTATTTTAGTCCCTAAACTTTATTAAAAATTTGTTTTTTGTCCCTAAACTTTTTAAAAAGTTATTTTTTCATCCCAAAACTTTGTAAAGAGTTTTTTGAATAGTATAGAGACAAAAATAAGGATGAAAAATGAACAGTTTCAATAGTTTAAGGATGAAAACCAAACTTTTAGTAAAGTTTAAGGACATAAATTAAACATTTTTAATAGTTTAAGGACAAAATATGAACTTTTCAATAGTTTAGGGACAAAAAATGAACTTCTTAAAGTTTAGGAATGAAAAAAAAACTTTTGGTAAAATTTAGGGACCAAAATAATATTTTATCCAAAACTTAATTAACAACTTTACATCTCAAAAAACGATTACAGTTTTATATATATATATATATATATATATATATATAATAGAAAGTCAAATATATAATATTTAATTGATATTTACTTATTTAGTATTTAAAAAACTCACTAAAAATTTGTCACTTTATACCTCATAATACATTGAGTCGGCCTTGTAATAGTGTACACCTCAACTAATAAAATTGTATATAATTTTGCTACAAAATAGACTATTATATCATCAATGAATGATAAGTAATAATTTGGAATCTTATGAACTTTTTTTATAAACTTACATAATACAATCTCAAGTTTTTATTAGTACATTTTAAACATTTATATGTGTGTGTGTATATTAAATCAAGTCTCATACTTATGAGCTTATTAATGAGCATATTATTATATTTGATCTATGTTTTTTTAATACCCTATATATGTGTGTGTGTGTGTTTCTCAAATAAGAAAATATACTCAGTGTTGTCGAGTTATCCCACATCAGTAAGGTGTTGGCGTGTGAGTGTATTCCCTTATGTCATCCCCCTTCCCCTATATGTGTGTGTGTGTTTCTCAAATTAAAAAAAAAAAAAAAAAAAAAAAACCGTAAATTTGCATTTGAACTTGGCTCATTTGTTACATAAATTATATAAAAAATAATTTCAAAGCGAGCTCAAGATGCTCCTAAATAGCTTGAATCACTTACACACATATGCACTCTCCTTATGAGGAATAACTAATACTTGTTTCATATACACTCCTATGCATTTAGGTACAATTCCTTAAGTGTAATATATTAAGTTCTCAAAAAAAAAAAAAAAAAAAAGTTCTCAAACTCAAACACATATATGCATTAATTTTAGGCATAAATGCAAAAACACCCTATTTGGTTTGGGTTAGTTGCAAAATCACCCCTTGAAGTTTCAATTAATCCTTTAATTAACTCTTGTGACAATTTTTCGTTAGCTCTTATGGACGAAAGAAATCATGTGAGAGTTGCATGACTAGTGGTGCGAATTAGTTGGTGAGTTTTCATAATATAGTAACAAAAACAAAAATTGGCAATTTATATTACCATTCCTCTCACCTCTGTCCTTTACTTAATTCTTAAAACATCCAAATAAGGGGAACGACTAAGGGTATGTTTGGTAATTTTTCCCCTTATTTTTTGTTTTCAAAAACAATTTTCTATTTTTGAAACTAAAAAATTTATTTGGCAACCTAAAATAAACAGAAAACAAAAACTGTTCTCAAAACTAAATTTGTGAAGGAAACTGAAAATATGCGAAATTCTGTTTTCAGTTTCTAGTTTTCAAAAGTCAATGAAAACACACGTCTGATTTAATGTATTTGTCCTATTTAATAAGTTAGCACTAGAGTTCAAATCTTAGTAACAACATATTTAAGTATTTTCCTTTTTTTTTTCCCTTCAAAAAGCATTTTTTTTTTTAATTCAATTAACCAAACATGTTTTTGAGTTCAAAAATACAAGAAAATTGTTTTTTCTTTATATTTCCAAAAAACAAGTTTTTGAAAATAGAAAATAAAAACTGTTACCAAACATAACCTAAGCATTTGTCTTCCCTTTTTCTTTTTCTCTCACACTATGTTTGGCTGGAGTAAAAAGGGAAAGAATGAAAAATACATGAAGGAAAACGAATGGGGAAATGTAATTTTTTGTTGTTTGGTTGGAGTGAAAAAAGAGAAAATAAAACAAGATGGATGAAGTTTTCAATTAGGACCCACTTTTTTTATTTTCCCTCCCACATTGAAGAGAAAAGAGGAGGAAAAAAGTAATGGGAAGGAAAGTAGAAAATTGTCCCTAAGGCTCTATTTGGTTGGCTTCGTTGCACAGAAGAGCATTGTGGTCCAAAAAGCAATGCATTTTTTTTTTTCTAGATATCTCTCCAATTTGGGGAGAAACATTTTGATGGGCCTGGGGAGAAAACACCCGAGCCTCACCAATTTTCCTTCCACAAATCCACCCATGACCCAACCAAACACCCTAATTAATTTCTTTTCCTCTCCATTTTCTTTCCCTTTTTTTTCTCATCCTCCCTAAATTCCACCCAACCAAAAGGAGCCTAATTTTCCACCCTTCTACACTTAATAACAAAAATATAATAGTTATTCATCCAAAAATAGGACATAATAGTAATATATGTTTATTCTTCAACTTTTCCATCATCTCTACCGTAGTTAAAAATATAAATATTTTCTATACTTCCAATTAAGGATGTGCATCAAACCTACCAACTTGACAAAATATATAAAACCCAACTTAACCCGATGCCTCGAGTTGATTTTTGTGGATTGAGTTAGATTAGAATTTTTATTTTTATTTTTGGATAGATTTTTTTTTCTCGTTGTATTAAAAACCAAATGGATTATTCAATTGGTTTGATTGTGAATGGGGCTTAAATCCGATCTACCTTTTTTTTTGGTTTCCCATAGTATTTTCTCAAAATTTTCAACCAGAGACTAATCACTGTTTGCGATAGGTGGGTCCATAATGGGGTAAATCGCTGGCCCAAGGAATTTTTTCAAAGTGCTGGTGCCTGGACTTAAACTAGGGAACTCCTAGTCAAACCCAAGATAGCCACTTTGAGACCAAGTGCCCAACCACTTGAATCCGATCTACTTCTCTCTATAAAAACGAAAATATTTTTTAAAAAATAAGGGTTCGTTTGGATACAAATTATTTTGTTGAAAACTGAAAATTAAAAATACTGTAGCAAAATAATTTTAAAATGTGTGAATAGTGTCGTGGGACCCATTTTTTAATTTTTTTCTGCATAAAGTGGATGTAGGTCTCATGAACAGTATGTGAACGGTGCGTGAACAGTGTACTTTGTCTCCTGTACAGTGAATCCATGTGCATGAACAATGCGGTTACTGTTCATACGTGTTGAAAAAAGAAAAAAAAAGGAAACGTGAAACTCAAAACGCAGACGCGCAATAAGCCCAATCCAAACGGGCACTTAGGGTCCGTTTGGATACAGCTTATTTTGTTGAAAACTGAAAACTAAAAATTGAAAACATTGTAGAAAAATAATTTTTAAAAGTGTGAATATTACCGTGAAACCTATTTAAATTATTTTTTTTTTATAAATAAAGTGGTTGTGAGTCCCATGAACAGTGCGTGGACAATGTACTTTGTCTCTTGTACAGTGAATTCATATACATGAACAGTGCAGTTACTGTTTATATACGCTGAAAAAAAAGAGAAAAAAAGAAGGAAACATGAAACTCAAAATGCAAACGCACAATAAGCCCAATCCAATCAAACACTTAAGTGAAAACAAAAAAACCGAAAATCACTGGTTCAATGGGCTAAACCAGGAACCGGACTGATTAGACTGGTTTTTGGCCGGTTCTGTCTAATGCAAAAAAAAAAAAAAAAAAAAAAAAAAAAAGAGTAGTAAATTGTTGGGTCGCTTATTTAGTTTAATTATCCTCAAGGGGCCATATTTTATAGTATATATAAAAAAAAAAAACATGTTTCTGGCCGAACTGGTTGGTGGTGTGACGTCTAATCACCGCTACTCGGACAGTGTCCCGAATCGCATCTCCCCCTTTAAATACACTAGAGCTTGTTCAGAATTCCCCACCAAATGCATAGAAATAGAAATAAATAAAAACTAGAGTGAAACGTCCTCGTGCAAATTCGCTAGTATTCAATGGAACGCAACAACAACTCTCTTCAGTCTATCTGCTACAGCTCTGGTTCGCTCCAGCTACTCGATCAGGTCCCTCTCTCTCAATTTAAATCTTTTTTTTTTTTTAACTTTCTGTTTTGTTTTCATTTTCGGCTTATATAATAGCCAAAAGGCGACCATCAGTTTGCTAAATCTTGATTTTGTTGTTGTTGTTGTTGAACAGAGAAAGCTCCCTCTGGAAGTCATTTACTTGGATATCAAGGACGCAACAGATGGATGGTAATAATAATATCATCTTATTTTTATTAATTAATTAATGCTCTTTTTAACACTTGAGAGACCTCTGAATTTGTCTCATTTACTTGTTATTGTCCGATCCGCTGTTTCCTGTAGCTTATTTGCATATTGTAATACAAAATATATGGTTTTTGGTAGCTTTTATGCTATATGTGTGACAAAAATCCTAAAAGCTGGCTGAGACCAAAAGAAAAAAAAAACAGATTGAAATTGAAATTTTTTCACTGAAAGTACTGTATATAAAACTAAAAGGTAGCTTAGATAGTATAATGGGTTAATAAATAGTATAAAAAAGTGTAATGAGACTCGTAAATAGTAACAAAAATAAATTTAATAGTAAAAAAATCTGGCTTTTAAGCCAATGGCAAATGCAACCTTGAAAACAATTCTTAACTTAGGTCCCAATTATATATTCCATGTTGTCTTGGAAACTATAACTATACCACAAGGAAGTGCGTTGGCCTATAAGTTACATGATTGAATTTAAATGTTGAAGGAACTGTACTTAAGCTTTGTCCTTTATTCGAATATGGCATTGCCTTCCCAATAGATGTTGAAAAAGATATATGGAAGGTTGTGTGATATAAGTTTGCATACGGTAGGTCTTAAGTTGAGGTAGCTTATGGTGTGGTAAACCCTTTAATATTTGATATAATAAGGCCAATTAACAATACTCTCACCTATCTTTAAAAAAAAGATATGATCAGCTTAAGTCCTAACGTTTATCACCCACTACATGATTGGTACAAGGACATAATTTCTATTGGGTGATTAATTGTGAGATGTGCTGTTATTGCTTAACAGTTCATGTTGGCTAACAAATCTAAGTCAACAATGTGATTCTATAGGACGCTATCTGGCAGGTTCATTCTCTTCTTGACATTTCTCTTTGAATGAACTGTTTATATCTGTTGCTTCCTTTATCATGCTATGCCAGTCGACCAGAATAATATAAAGTATGTGAGCTAGGTCCTGCTCAACTTCTCAGGTCTGCAATAAGGGAAATGGTGGTCCGTGGTGCACCTGCTATTGCTATTGCAGCAGCACTCTCCCTGGCAGTTGAAGTATCCAAATTACAGGCTTTTGATGGGACACCTGATAATGCTGCTTCCTTTCTTATCGAGAAGTTGGAATATCTTGTCACAAGGTATTTTGTTATGAATCTCAGGCCTAGCTTGTTAATGACATCCACTGATCTCCTTCACTTAAGTAGTAAAGAAAAAAAAAAGATGTTCAAATTATCATTAATCAATTTCCTTGTGTCTGAATATACTCTGTATTATTGAACTAAATAGTCTACTTGAGGCTATTGAGTTTGAAATTAACTAAACGCTTTTGCAACTATTGAGCAATAGCCGATTATATACTCATCTTTCATGCTTCTTTAGCCGGCCAACTGCAGTGAACCTCTCAGATGCTGCAACAAAGCTCAAAGAAGTTATATCAAATGCTGCTGCTACCGCCAAAGAAGCCCAGAGTGTTTTTCGGGTACTAAATATCCACCGTGCTATACATAGTAGATAAAGTCCAAAAATAGTTTCTGATTGTTTACTTAGCTATTGTGATTGGACCTTGAAAAATGTTTTCTTACTAATCTTCCATGATACTTTATTTCTACTAATTTTTTAGGCTTATATAGAAGCTGCTAAAATTATGCTTGAGGATGATGTTGCTTCAAACAAAGCAATTGGGTCTTATGGGGCGAGAGTTCTTCAGCACCTGCTGAAGGACTCTAAGAGGCTTTCTATTTTGACTCATTGCAACACGGGCAGGTACTTCCCCTTCTTTCTGTCATATTAATAAAATAACTCTCTCGCCTTGTCCAACATTTTTCTGACTATAAAGTATCATTTTATTTTTCCAGTCTCGCAACAGCTGGATATGGCACTGCCCTTGGTGTGATCCGTGCTGTTCATACTGAAGGATTCTTAGAAAGGGCCTACTGCACTGAAACCCGTCCATTCAATCAGGTGATTGTTTAGTTTGAAATTGATTATACTTTATAATCTTCATTAGCATTCCCTGCAGGACCCTTTCATCTGTATAAGCATTCACAAACTTGCCAAAAGAATCTGCTTTTGAAAGAATTACACTATTGGAATGTTGAAATTAGTTCTTCAAAATCTCTGGAAGTGTGGTGACTTGGATAATTATATATTTGTAAATTATGGATTATTTCCATTATCTGATGATAAAATTAGGTAGAGGAGAAGCTTCTTACCACAATGTGGCGTAAACTTAGATTGATCAGGTAATTGTTTAGTGACACATCATCAGAAACCAGGGATGTCTATCTTGCAGTTCCAACCAAACAATCCTCGATTGATGCAAACAACAAGACCTGGATTGATGCAAACAATCAAAAACATGTTATTGCTCATGTTCTGTATGACAACTGAGGTTGGCAATCACAGAATAGCTTGGATGCTTGAAATGCATAGATTTGTGCCCCTTCTATATGAAGGCTGTGGTTATCAAAATCAGAATATTGTGAATGTGAACACAACTAATTAATCTTCACTTGGTTATGTTATGGAAGATGTAAATAGAACTGCCAATGTTTTGCCTTCAGCATTCGATCTTCCTTCCCCTTATAAGAATGGGTTGGAAGGTGAAGTTGTGGTCCTTGTGGATTTAGAATCCTTTAGATGCATGTGAACTTACTAATTGAAAAATGAAAATGAAGGAACATATAAAAGGAACTTTTTAACATCCTTTTTAAAAAAAAAAAAAATTTAACATCCTAGAGAAATGCTTTTGAGGATGGAAAGAATTTTTATACATGATGATTATGCAGAGTTTGACTGGTTTGTCTACTAGTGCAGGGATATGTTTCATTCAGACAAACGGTGGTTTTGCTTTTCAACTTTAAGAAACTAGAAATGGGGGTATAAATGACTTAAAAAGTATTTTTTGATGGTCCAAGACCATACATGTTGATAGATACAACTGTTGAACGGACAGATTAGCTGAAAAAAACATAACTCTACTTAACAATTAAACACTAAGTAAAGCCCACAAGCAGTGAAGATTTCTTGTTGCCTATGAAAAAGAGAAGTCCATTCGACAAAAAGAGGGTGAACTATTTCTGCATAGAGTGAATGTGGGGGAGGGATTTTTGAAGTGGTTGGTGCAAAGTTGCAAACTGAGTTGTGTCAAAGTATTTGTTTGGAATTTTCTTGTGTCTGAACTTATGATAGCAATGAAAGGTTTGTTGTAGAAAATTGGTCCGTGATAAAAGGCAGGTTATTGTGTTATAGAGTTGAATTTATCAACCCGCCTACTTATGGTGCATTTTTTCGCCTTGTATGTTGAATTCCATTGTTCGAATGTTTACTTCTTTCGCCATCTGCAGGGATCCAGACTCACAGCTTTTGAGCTGGTGCATGATAAAATACCTGCTACTCTTGTAGCAGATTCGGCTGCAGCTGCATTGATGAAAGAAGGTCGAGTAGATGCTGTTATTGTTGGAGCTGATCGTGTGGCTGCAAATGGTGATTCAATGCAGTCAATCATTCAACTAGTTTTTGTCTTTTGCTTCTTGGAGTATGTTCAACTGATGTGTTTTAATCTAATTGCAGGTGATACTGCTAACAAGATTGGAACTTACAGTCTTGCATTGTGTGCAATGTATCATAACATTCCATTTTATGTGGCTGCACCTTTGACATCCATAGATTTATCCCTTTCTTCTGGAAAAGAGATTGTTATAGAGGAAAGATCCCCAATGGAATTGACACACACGCGTGGGGGACTTGGGGAACAAGTTGCTGCATCTGGAATCTCTGTCTGGAACCCAGCTTTTGATGTCACCCCTGCTAATCTGATAACTGGCATCGTTACAGAAAAGGTCTCTCTTCTCTCTCTCTCTCTCTCTCTCTCTCTCTCTAAGACATGCATTTTTGTGAATGTAGAGAAAGATTAACTGAGTTGGTTGTACATCTGTTTGATGGGCTTGTATTCTCTGAGCAGGGTGTCATCACAAAGACAGGCACTGACGCTTTTGAAATTAGACATTTCATACAAAATCTAGCAAATAGGCTTGTGTAAAGCGGAGGCATGGCTTATGGGAAGTGTACCCCCTTGTTAAACCAGAGCATTTACATATAACTTGGTTATTGATTTGAAAAACTTTGTACTTGATAAAAGAAATGAGGCGATCGGTCATGTTCTAAATACTCAAATGTGGCATGCCGCATGCCTATCATTTCATTCTAGCAAAGCTGAGGGTCAGTGTTGTTTTGTATTTTTGTAAATTTAGCTCATTTTGTCAAAATGAGTCATTCTGATCCTTCCACCCAAATATGTTAACAAATAAGTAACAATTGTGTTTGGATTAGATTCGTCTATGAGTTGCGGGATGTTTTTTAATAGTTGACAAGCAAAAAAATCTTATATTTGACTTCTTATTTAAAAGAAATTTTATATAGCTCTTTTCTTGTATTATTATTTATTAGCCCTTCAGTCAACCTCTTTTCATACTGTAGCGCACAGTTTGGGTTCTTCACCGGTTGCTCTTTACCGATATGTTGTCCCGACAGTTTGAACTTAATACCCCCCATCCGAATTTTTTTTTCTAAATAACAATAAATATTAAAAAATTTAGTTAATTGTCACGTTTCAAAACAATATTGAAAACTAGCATCTCGAGTGTCTAAAACTCGAGTTCCAAGATAAAAATCGAGTTTTTAAGTCTTGATTTGTATGTGGATTAGCTTAAAGTGGAAAAAAATTAAGCTGAAAATCAAGTTTTAAAGACTCGATATCCATAAATTGAATAAAAACGCCGCTATAGGTCTATAAAACGTCACTATAAGGCTTAAAAACGCCACTATAGGACTCCATAAATCTGTACTTAAGAAAAAAAATTTCAAGGAAAACGCCGCTATAGGGCTTTAAAACATCACTGAAAGGCTTAAAAACGCCACTATAGGTGAAATTTTTTTCGCATAAAACTCGAGTCTTAAAGACTCAAGATCTATGGGGCCTTTTTGTAATATGGATCTCGAGTTTCTAAAACTCGAGATGCTACTTTCCCTTATTGTTTCAAACGTTGCCTAACTAACTATATACAATTCTTTTGCATTGCTGTTTTGCACATTACCTCCCCCCCATCCTCTTGGTGCTTGGGGAGATACCAAATTATATTAATTAATTAAAAACCTGTCCATTTAATGACCAAATCATATATTTTACCTTTTAAGTTGTGGGGGCCTTTTTTGTATATGGTGTATTGGGCTGCCTCCTGCGGTAATGGGCTGGGCTGCCTCTTGCGGTGATGGACTCTAGTGTTTCTGAGTAAGGGAGCTGGGGCCGGTTCAATTGTAACTCAACTTGGGCCGGTTTGTGCACAAACTTATGCCTTGTCTGCCAGGAGCAAACTTACGGCAAGCAGAATTGTTACAGACGAGTTACGGCAGGCATATATAATAATAACTAAAATAGAGTATTCTGACTATTTAAATAAATGGCTATGTACTCCTTACTAATAAAGCATGGTTACAGTCATATTGATGTCAATCTCAGAGAAAATGAAGAAAATAATATTAGCTAATCAAATGAGCATAAATCAAGTTTTAAGCTTAGTCTGCCACAGCAAAGCCAAAGAGGAGAGAACGCTTCTTCTCAATGCAAATAATCTCCTAGGAAAAAGATCATGTCGTGGGGATTAATGGCTTTGAGGGAGTCGGACCTGAATGGTTATTGCCCAAAAAGAAAAAGTCTTTATTTACGTTTTGGAAGAAAGTAAGATTTGAAGGGGGAGAGAGGGAAACCGATCTATTGGTGCATGCTCATTGAACTAACTCTCCTTTTTCCTTAGTTTCCTTTTTTTTCTTCTCTGTTTTCTTTCTTATCTTTTTTTTCTTTTCTTCTTGCTCTGTTTTTTCTTTTCACTCCCGAAAATATGCTCTGTTTTTCGATCCCTTTTACAGGGCATGACAAGAGCCTTTTTATAGCGCCTGCCGTGGCTAGTGTTTTACCCTTTTGCCCCTTAACTGCTTTTGTCTGGTTTAGGCGTACATGCCGACCACCAGGACTATGCGACATCCACCCTTGCCAGACAGAGGCAGGTTTGTTTTATTCCTCTGTATACCGTAACATTTCTTCCTGCCACGGTATTAATGCTTTCTCTCTCTACTCTCAGAGCATGCATCCAACGGTTTCTCCTCAAACTTGCCTCTTTTGGGTAGTCTATCATCCCAGCAGGACGTACCTCCCAAAAGGGCTTGGGCAGGAACCGCAAAATTGACATTTTCCCCTCTCCCCACCACCAAACCATACCCTTTTTACCTCTTACCTCTGGCCCATGGCCCCACCATGTCCTATATTGGCTGGGTACAGGCTAGTGGTGCTTGGGCCTTGCGCGTGCTTCCCTTTCAAATTTGTCCAAGAGTCTGCCTGCTGCTCATGCGTTTGCCGTGACCTGGAAACTCTCCGTCTGCGTTTCCTGGCCTTTCATGTGGGCTTTCCTTTGGTTTTTCGCTCCATTCAGGAGCTGGGCTTCGTATGATGATGGATCTTACATTTCTTTGGCCCACTTTTGATTTTCTTTATTGCCTGAATTGTTATTCCTGCCGTAATAACTTAATCTTGCTGGACCTTTTTTTTTTTTGGGCCAGCCGTTTATCCCTTTTCTCAGTGGCCTGTCATGGGCACTGTTTTGCTTTTACTCATAGGCTTCTATGTCCCTTTGGGCTTTTCTTTGGGCATCCATGGCCCGATTGCTTTCTTTGGGCTTCCTCGGCCCGTTTGCTAATTCCACACTTCCATGGGCTTTTTATTAACTTCATTGGGCTTTCTCGGCTCAATAACCTTATCCTTATCTTTGAGATTTATGAGCTTGCCATAAACTCCTTACTCTTTTAGTTTGCATTGCCTTGGGCCTGCGGCGGCCTTTTCTCACTTTTCTACCTCATACTTTGCCCATGGGATGCTATTTCTTTCTTTCCTGGCTTCTTTGAGCCCGCTTGCCTCTTCAAGACCCATTTATTTGTTTGTTGGGCTTGTGATCCATTATTCCTGCCGCTTGGGCCTAATGGGTTTTTTGCTATTTATCTTGTCAATTCTTTGTGGCTCTCATTATTGGGTTTTTCTGTCTACCTGGGCTTCCATAAATGGCCCTCAACATAAGTTTGTAGTTGTTTTTATTTTGATTCATTAAGTTTGAGATTTTTCATTTTGATCCATCAAGTTTGGTTTTATTTTCAACAAGTTCCTTTTATCTATTTTTATGACTGTTATGTTGTGTTTGGTTCAACGGAAATTGATTTCTGAAAAATATTTTCCACATTTACAGATATTTGGGTTTCAGAAAATGTTGTTTAACCAGAAATTGTTTTTTGGTTGATCGTAAAATAAAGATATATATGACAGAAATTGGTTTATGCTTTCATTTTCTATAAACCATTTTTCGTTTCACCCAAAACTTACAACCAAATCGCCATCGCCTACAAACATCCTTGGTCTCTAATGGCCAACTGCTGCCATTGTCAATCCCTTGATCACAATTAAAAAAAAAAAAAATTATATATGTGCCGGTGAGATGAGAAAATGTGAGAAAGTAATAAAAAAAATATATTTGCCATAGTATTTTCATGAATGCAATAAAACATTTGAAAATAATTTATTTTTTTGACAATTAAAAAATATTTTCCGACAACTGGAAAATATTTCCAACCAAACCAAAACAACATAGAATTTTTTTCAAAAAAAATTCTCTTCCTTTTTCTATCAATGATTAGATTTGTCAAGATTTCATAAATATTGATGGTAAATGAACTGCTTTAAAAATAAAATCGAAATTGAAGGATGAAAATTTTTAAAAGCCAAAATTAAGGAATTTTAATTAAAAAAATCCCAAAATATAAGATTTAATTTAAATAAGATTAAAAGCCTATTTGACATTAACTTCAACTTTTAGTTTTTAGTTTTTATGTACAACTTTTTAAAACCTCACTTTTTCAATTTTTTTTCAAAGTATAAGTACATTTTAGCATATTTTCAGTAAAAAGTTTTCAGTATAAAGATAAATAAGTTGTTCTTCAAACGGACACTAGGGTATGTTTGGGATTTACTTAGTTTGCTGTACTGAAAACTTTTTGCTGAAAATACTGTAGATAAAGGTAAAAGTTAGCTAAAATAGTACAGTGGGATCCATGAATAGTATAAAAAAGTACAGTGAGGCTTATGAATAGTAGCAAAAATAAGCTGAATAATAAAATAAGCTGACAAAAAATAAGTTATCCAAACAAAGCTTAAGTTAGTAGGAAAAAAAAAATGTCAGGTTATTTTCAAAACGACATCGTGTTGAGTGAGCTAAAGCGTAAAAGCGTTGGTTGTTTTGATTCATAGTTCCTTCCCGGTACCACTTCCTGAGAAAGCAAAGAAAAACCGACAACCGAATCGAGGTGACATACAAATACAATTTTTCTTTCTTTGCTTCTTCATTTTCCGATTTAAAAAAAAAAAAAATTGAAAAAAATTGAGAATTAGAAAAGAAATTGGGTGGTGTTTGGTTGCAGGGATAGGAAATGAAGAAGTCACCGTTACCGGTGCAGACCATACGTGGCTCCGATAAACAGGTTTGCGGAAAGGAAGGATTGGTGAAGCTTCTGAGGTGGCATTTTGGTTATGCCGATTTCAGAGGCACGCAATTGGATGCTATCCAAGCTGTTCTCTCTGGGAGAGATTGTTTTTGTTTGATGCCAACTGGGGCTGGGAAGTCAATGTGTTATCAGATTCCTGCATTAGCTAAACCTGGAATTGTACTTGTTGTTTCTCCTTTAATAGGTCATTCATTCAATGCCATTCCTTTTTTTTTTTTTTTGAAATACAATTTTTTTGTCCCAGAAACAAATTTGGTGTAAGTTTGATTTTCATTGCTTTAATTTTTAATTTTTTTAAATTTACAATTTAGTACTTTCTTTCAGAATTTACAAGGAAATAACTTTTTTTATTTTTCGAAGAGTCTTGTAGCTTAATTGGCATATACTGAATGTTTTTAACAAAGGCTTCCAAATTTCAAATCCTGGCAAAATTTGTTGAATAGTACTTTTTAAGAAAAATTTTAGGTGGATAGCACGAGGGTGAAATTATTTAGTTATGCAGACTCATTCTGAAACTCAAGTTTGTCAAACTCGAGTTCCAACCTAAAATCGAGTTTATCAAACTCGAGTTTCAATTAGTTTAGGTTGCATGGCAGGGATAACAAATTGAAACTCGAGTTTGCTGAACTCAATTTTGGGTTGGAACTCGAGTTCCAAAAAAAGTTTACATAACAAAATAACTTCAGTCACATGTTATTCTTCTAAAATTTTCCTTAAAAAATACTATTCAGTAAATTTTGCCTCAAATCCCCCCTAACCCCAACTATCAAATTATTCACCCCCCCCACAAAAAAAAAAAAGACTTTCATCATTTTGTAAACGAAATTGATACCTTTTAAACATTTATGAGGAAATTGCAATTTTTAAATTTGAGGGATGAAATTTGAACTTGGGTTGAGTTTTAGGGACAAGATATATGTATTTCAGCCATAATTTAATTTTTGTGTTAGAGCTGAGGAAGCTAAGCTTAAAGCTCCATAACGTTTTTTTTTTTTTTTTTTTTTTGGTATTTTTGAATGCTAGGGACATCACTCTAACTTCTTTCATTGGCAATGGTTATTCGACTTTCATTGCAGCCTTGATGGTAAGCAATAAGTTTATATTTTGTTGACTTTTGTTCTGTTCTACTAGTTGTTATCTTATGTGTTATGAGGTTTCAGATGTTAAAGAGTTCTAGCATTATCTTATGATCAGGAGAACCAAGTGATGGCATTGAAGGAGAAAGGAATTGCAGCTGAATATCTCTCCTCAACCCAAACATCGGATGTTAAAAACAAGGTGAATTCAATTGTTTGGCTTTTGATATGCCGCTTTGCTTAAAAAATCACTTTTGTTGTCCAGAACCTTGGAATTAATTAACATAAATTGTAATGAAGTGTCAAGGCTTGAGCTTTTCTGGAATAGAGAAGATTGTTAGTTGCATTGTGTGATCACCTTATTCTGGATTTATTGTTGGAGACTATTTGTTTTACAAAAATAAAGTCTTTCAATGTTTTGGATTTTGTGTATGTTATTGTAATTTGGAATATATGACAGTGCTGGTTTACTTTATAGATCCATGAGGACCTTGATTCTGGCAAACCATCAGTTAGGCTGCTATATGTAACACCAGAATTGATTTCAACACTGGGATTTATGTCAAAGCTGACTAAGATTTACTCTAGAGGGTTGTTGAATCTCATTGCCATAGATGAGGTGTGAACTGACTTGGCCTATTTACTTTTGTGTATTTGGAATTTGAGTGTTTCAGCTGGAAGTTTCAGGTGTTTGTGTATAATTTGTGCCTTTTTTGTAAATTCAGGCACATTGCATCTCAAGTTGGGGCCACGATTTCAGGTTCGTAACATATTCTGCAATGAGTAACAATTGATGGTCCTTTAATCTAGAAGAAGAGGGTAGTTTCTCTTATTGATCGTTTTGGGTATCCATGTCACATTCTTTCATTTGTTTTTTCAACAAACGCATTCTTTGATTTGTTTGATAAACCCAAGATTTCTAGTTACCTTGTTGTGTTTTATCCAAAATGATGAAAACCAGATGACGACCTCCAAACTTAACGACCTTTATGTGTGTGCCTTTGTACGTATAAGCATATATATAATGACTACTGCCATCTACTTTCTTACTTGTCTATTTGAACAGGCCTAGCTACCGTAAGCTTTCATCTTTGAGGAGCCGCCTTCCAAATGTACCAATATTGGCTTTGACAGCTACGGCTGTTCCTAAGTGAGTCTTCAAGATGCTTTCCTCTTGGCTTCATTCCTTTTGAGCATCTTTGGATTCCTTGCATTTTAATACAAATCCTTTAATTTTGGTACTAGAATAATTGATATGTGTATCCAATCCTTGTTCTCCTCAAACTTGCAATTGCAGTATGGCAGAAAGATTAAAATATTCTTTTATTATTTTTTTAATAAAATTCACAGAGCAATATTAATTCATCGATTGTTTTCTTGTTCTACAGAGTTCAGCAGGATGTGATGGAGTCCTTATGCCTGCAAAACCCTTTAGTCCTAAAATCTTCATTCAATCGTCCTAATATATATTATGAAGGTGGGTCCTGCAAGTTTAATTTGATGACATCCAATTTGTTTCATGTTCCTCGATTAAATTATTCAGATGTGGAAAATTTAGACAATATTGTTTGATTGCCACTACCCTATGTTTCTTTTTAATGTGTTTCCTGATGTCTTACCTCAATTACATGCATGATGATGTGACAGCTTTCTTGCTTATTGTTGTATGGTGTTACATGACAGTTCATATATCCATGTTTTTGCATTCTGCACCCAATTTTCTTGCTGCAGGATTCTCATGAAACTTCAACTTTTCATTGGAAGTAAAACACTTATTTAAAAAAAAGAAGAAGAAAAGTTCAAATGATGAAACCTGGAAATTAGCTTTTGAAGTGAAACTAAGGTTGCAGAAGTAATGGCTACTGTGGATTGTTGAAGAGGATTATTATGTCCTTCAGCTACGTTTTTTAATTAGTGTGATACTGTTGTCTCCATTGTTATTTTCTCATTATCAGTGTGATACTGTGATATTAAACACTAGATATAGAGTGCTAAACAACATGCATCAACTTATTGATTGGGTGGATCAACTATAAGATCTCTAGAGTCCAGACTGGATTGATGTATACGAATCATGTATCAATCCAATTCTAGACTCATTTTATGCATGTGAAGCATGCGCCAAGAATTGGTACATATAAGTGCTCAGTTAGGGTTATGACTTGCAATTTTTTTTTATAAGTAGGGTTATGACTTACAATATGTTGCATTCTTTTTGTTTGTTTGTTTGTTTTTGAGGGGTGATGTGGGGGAAGGGGAGTTGTGGGGATTAGAGAAGAAGAAAGCAGCAAAGCTTTTTATTTTTATAATTATAGTAGCCCTTCTCTTTTACAAATTTCAACATAGATAGGAAGATTTTTGTTGATTGCCCTTAATTAGGAAATCTCAGAAGTACAAAATTTAGGGTTAGTAGTTAATATGTAATCTTCATTATTACCCTGCATGAGTTTGACAGTGTGATTTGCCAGATCTGTGAGATACAGTTGCCATGTAGGTGGATGTAAATTTGACTAGAAATCTAAATGATGCAGTTCGTTACAAAGACCTTCTAGTTGATGCCTATGCTGATTTGTCTGATCTTCTCAAATCTTATGGAGATGTTTGTGGAATAGTATACTGCCTTGAACGGACAACCTGTGATGACTTATCTGCTCATCTATCAAAAAGTGGCATTTCCTGTGCTGGTAAGTGATAGTTTCTGCCCTCAAAATTTTAGTTTTTCATGAGGTTGACATATGTGTGTTCTGCTGCTTGTCAGCGTATCATGCAGGACTGAATAATAAGGTGCGGACGTCTGTTTTAGATAATTGGATTTCTTCTAAGATACAAGTTGTTGTGGCCACGGTAGCTTTTGGGTATGATCGTCTCTTGAACTCTACAGTAGTAGGTCCCTTTTTTGTTCTTTTCACTCTCTTCTTGCATTTGCATATCCTTTGACCCTGGTGCACTATTTCACAGCTGCAATATCTATTGTTCACTGATTCTTCTCATTGTTAAATTGAGTCTAACAAAAAACAATGATTTGGGTATTGTGTTTCAAACTTACAATACAATAACTTAATTTCTTTTTTGATGGAAACAAATACAATTATATAATTAGTAAATTAGCATAGCAGCACTTTTTTTGCTGATGCTGTTTTTGTTTCGATTGTTAGTTAGTTTCGTGATTAAAAATTTTCCGTAAAAATATTTGCCAGTAAACTATCTGGTCTTATTAACTATAGAGTTTATTTGGGATTTGAATTGAACTTTAAACCAAATAGTTCATAAAATAAAAGAATCTTAAACAATGGAGGCATGATGCTGTCAATATATGAAATATTTGTTTCCTATATTATCTAAGGCATGTTTGTAACTGATTGCAGGAAAATGCCTTCCAAAATAATTTTCAGGATGCCATTTCCTTTATTTTCCTACTATGTGAGATTTTATTTTTGAAATTCTAGTTAAACAAGTGGGTAGGAGGTTGATATTTCTGAAAATATACTTTTTTACTCTTGATTTCTATGAAACAATCAAAACAAATAAAAAACACTTGAAAAAAAAAATCTTTGTAAAAAATCTCAAGCAGGGAGTATATATCTCTTGGTCCCAAGCTCCTTAAGCACAATACTCATATGATCTGTTGGTTGCTATAAATAGGAAGATTTTCTCGGAAGATTTTCAATGGGAATGGTAACTTTGTACTTATTAAAAAAAAGGGGAATGGTAACTTTGTAAAAACTCTCTATTGGGGAAGTGGCAATATATGACTACAGTAATTTATTTGAGGGAAGTATTTTTTATATTCTTATTGCTTTGAGTCTTTGACTCATGACTTAACCGAGATTGTGATGTGTCTCCATGCTTTTCTTTTAATACTCTTTCTGTACTTCTGCTTGGAGCTGCTACTGGTGGTTGCACAGTTACTGAGCTATTGATATTGCTTCAGGATGGTATGCAACTAAATCTCCATTCATTTTAATGAACTCTGGACAAATTATAATTCTAGTGTTGGTCTAGGAGGCCAATGTAAAGCAGATGCCATCTGCCACTAATCCTGGGGTTGGTAATTTTTTAGGGTATAGATAGAAAGGATGTCAGAATTGTTTGCCACTTCAATATTCCTAAGTCAATGGAAGCCTTCTATCAAGAGTCAGGTAGAGCTGGCCGTGATCAATTACCCTCAAGAAGTCTGTTGTACTATGGAATGGATGATCGCAAAAGAATGGTTGCTTCACTGACTTCAACTCTGCCATCCCTTTTTTCTTTTAAATTAACATAGTTTTTTCTGGATTAGTGATGTAACTAATTAGAGTTTTGCGGTAGGAATTTATTCTTAGCAATGCCAAGAACAAGCTACCGTCCTTGGGTTCACAGGAAGATTTGCCAAAAAAGTCCCTGACTGACTTTACTCAGGTGATGTCTGAACTGTATCTCTATATCATTAATGTTTTATGGTGGCTGAATACAAAAATATACAGATGGTTGAGTATTGTGAAGGTTCTGGATGCCGAAGGAAAAAAATTCTTGAGAGTTTTGGCGAGCAGGTATTCTAATGTAGGCTAATTTGTGTCTGTATGTGCTATAAAATGGTTTATTTATTTATTTATTTTTTATCAGTGCTCAAGTAAAGTTAATTAATTTCATTATCCAACATAGGTACCCGCATCGCTATGTAGAAAATCATGTGATGCCTGCAAACATCCAAACCTAGTAGCTAAGTATCTGGAGGAGCTCACAACTACTTGTGCTGTTAGGCAGAAGAGTAGTTTTTCTCGAATTTTTATAAGCAGGTGCTTTAATATTTTTTTAACTGTTTTTGAAATTTTTGTGTGCCTTGGAAACTTGACCTCAAATTAGATATACATGAAACATGTTGGATATAATTGTTCTATGTGGCTACTCATATCATCATATGATTCTAATTAGATACTACAGTCTGGACAACAAAGAAACTAAGTTGGGGTTTGAATTAAATATAAGAAAAAATAAGTGAAGGACAACAAAGAAACTAAGTTGAGGTTGTGAGAAAAGATGTAAAGGCCTAAGATTTGTTGAAACGCAGAAGTGGTCGATATAAAAACAGCTCCACTTTTGGCTGGTATAAAGGTTTCTTGAATCAATATTGATAAAAATTGGTCTTTTAAGAAGGGCAACTCCTACGAATTCAAACCCCCACCCCCCTCCTCCAAAAGAGAGAGACAGACAGACAGACAGAGCGCAACTCCTGCCTGACCCATACTCTTTATTTTCTTCTTTTAAAATACACTGGAAATTTCCAGAAAATTACATTGCAAGGTAGCTCCATGGAGTAAACCATTTCAAAGTAATTAATGATATACCTGAATTTTAGTCATCCAGGTTCTTCTGTTGTAACATTTGGTCGTAAAAGTTTTATGGTGTGATATCTTCATAAATTTTTCTAGTTACTGAATGACTTAAAACTTTGTAAATTTTCCAGTCTTCTTTGTCTGCTGTACTCCCAGATTACAAACTAGTGATTCAAATTTTTTATCCACATTTTTGGGAATTGTTGTAGTGCATCACATCACATGTTTTGTAAACAATTTGCTTAAGTTTATCATAGATCTTTCCAACTGTTGAATTTTAACTAATCTACTGGTTTACTTTGTGATTGAATTTAGTCATTTATATGAGTTATATCAGAGTGTAACTAATTATCATTTTTTTTCCTAGTTCAGCTCCTCAGATATGATTGATGGAGAACAATCTTCTGAATTCTGGAATCGTGATGATGACGCAAGTGGATTTGATGAAGATATATCTGATTCTGATGGTATATTGTTTTTATCTTTTTTTTTTTTTTTTTTTTTTGTTGGGGTGGAGGGAGTGTCATACTTTCAGTTCATTATCTCACTCATTCAGCCCCTAAACTACCAGATGCTACTGAGGTTGTCAAGAGCCTAGCCAAGTCGAAGTTACCATCAAAGTCAGGGCTAAATGAAAAGATTGAGTTATTGCAGCGTGCAGAAGAAAGATATTACCAGAATAATTTCTCTAATAGAAAGGTGAATCTGAAACGTTCTGTGCCTTAATATTTGCAGTTACAGTTCTGAATTGCATGTGCAGCCTGCTGCCTTCTGCACTGTCACTTTCTTGCTAAAACTTAGCAACTATAATGGAAACGTGGCATGCCTTGCTATCCAAAGGGGAAATTGATAGCTTAGCCTAACTAATTAGAACAATTCTGCCTGATCAATGTTATACTTCAACTCAACAGCTTTTAAAATTTAACCTGCTTTGTATTTTGTTTGTCCCCTGCAAAACTACTTATTTCTAGTTTGATGACAGGTTGATAAACTTGATAAGAATGTTATATCCGAGACTCTGAGGGAATCAAGCAAGCAAAGATTACTAAATGCTCTAAAGCAGGCTCAACAGCGGCTTGGCAACTTTAAGTATGCACTGTTTTGCTTTCATTTTTATTTATTTACTAGTTGCAAACCCACATGTTGCATGGGAATATTATCAATAATCATTTTGTGGTTAAACTTATTTAAAAGTAAAAATTTTATATAATTCTTTAAGGATTATTTTGTGAATCATTAAAAGAAAATTCTTGCCACATAAGTAAATAAACTACCATTACTTAAATTTAAAAAAAAAAAAAAAAAAAATATATATATATATATATATATATATATAACACTTATCAAATTATTCAAACAAAATTTTGTCAAGAAATCATTTAAATCAACCATCAAATATGTGGCATACCCTAGAAACTTCATAATTAAATATAGTGTAGAGTAAACATGGATTTTACAAAAATAATAAATTCAAATTGACATAATAAGAAGAATAATAATAAAAAGAAGTAAAAAAATGAAAAGAAGACAAATCTTGATGTAAATTTTTGTGTAGTTGAATATTACTTTCTACTTGTGGACTCCATGTTATGGTCTATATATATATATTGGTGAGTAAGAATGTTACTATTATTTGAATGATTATTGTAATTTATTGATAATAATTAATAAAAAATAATTAAAACCTAAAACGGTTTTTTTTTTTTTTTTCCTAATATAATAAAGGAGGCAATTGATTGTCATTTTAAAGTAATTAAAATAATAGAGAGCATACTCATATGGTCATCTGTTTGTATTATTACCTAGGCAAATAAAGAGCCATTCTTATAATGTTGGATGACTTCTATATTTGGTGAACTATTATAGAAAGGATTTTGATTTTGATTATTATAATGCATTAGGTTCACAAAACTTTTAGGTAGCTTATTCAGATATGATGTGGATAATGAAAATAAATTTTACTTGTAATATAGGTATATCAAATGTCTTGTCATTTTTGTATGATGCATTCCAATATAAGTATATCAGACTGCTAGAACATTTGAATTTTCAATCAAAGATTGGTTCTTTGTTTTCTTTTCATTGGAGTGGATTGGCAAAGAATTTGGGCTCCTAATTTTGGGGATACTGCAACTTTTTCATTGAACTGGATGCTTAGGACATAAATGGTTGCAAAAGTGAGGTTACAACATGTTAATGGAGAAGAGGATAATGAACCAAAATTATTGTTGCCTAATATTCTTTTTACTATCTTTATTGCTGCAATAATTCAATGAAACACACCCTTAGGAATTTTTTTGAGTGTTGAAAACCCATTTATGAATGAAGTTTACTAACATAATAGTATTTTTCAACGTTTGTTCTTCCCATTTGTTCTTCTAAATGAACATGACCATCTTCTTCTTTTTTTAATCCTTCTTATAGTCATTTTATCAAACACGTGGAAACATAGAACTGTAAATATTGAGATTACTTTTAGCATTGAAACAGAGAGGAAATTATTTTGCTTGGCAACAAGTCATTGTAAAAGAAACATAAAAGTAAAAAATAAAAACATACAATACTCCAATATATAAAACATGCTTGTCATACCATATGATTTTAAGGAATAGAGCGATATCCCCACTCAAGAATATAGTTTTGTTGCTTTGAAATGAGCTCTTTTTTGGTTAGAGCTAAATCCAAAACCATTCCTCTTCTAGTTAAGAGAGACATAGAATGCCTATCGGTTTATATATCATCTCTTTGATTTTATAGGGGTGCTGGCAACTGAACGTGTATGAATTGTTTAGGTTAAATGAGGAGAGGAAGAGGTAAGAAAGGAGGAGATGTAGAGTCTCAGGCATTAAAGAGTTTACATGAGAAGTTGAAAACAGTAAAGGGAGAGAGTTAGGGGAGTTATGGAAGCTGAAGTAGAAATTGTGGAATCGTTAAAACACTAATAGAAAAAGAATGAAAATAACATAATTTTTTTATTAATGGAAAGAAAATAATGACATGACCGCTAATGAGGCTCAACATGAGCGTAGCACGCTCCAGCTTATATATATATATATATATATATAGATTTTTTTATTTGTAAATTATTGGCATACATGAGATGCTTTTGATAGGCCATCATATTTAAAGGGAAAGCATAGATGTTGCACTTGGTCAATCAATTGTTGTGCCAATAACTGAAACTTCTTCAGAGGTCAACTGTGAAGATTGTCTCACTGAGCTCCCAGTGTTCATGTTTTTATAAATCATGTTTGCTAGTTGAATTGTTAACTATTCTTGGAACCACCCATGTTTAGTAATTAGCCCTGGGAGATCCTTATTGTCTCAAATCTCTTTGTTCAGGCTTGAAGTGGAAGTATCTGCTTGTTTCCTTGAAAATGAGTGCTACAAGAAATATGGGAGGACTGGGAAATCATTTTATTATTCACAAGTGGCGAGTACTGTGAGGTGGCTATCAACCACAAGTTCTTCAGAATTAACAAATCGGCTTGGCATCACTGCCAATGCCCAGTCGGAGGACGTTGCTTCTAAAGCAGAGCCTCCTACAACACCATTGCTTTCATTGGATCAGGGACCAACTGAAAGCACAAGCAAAGATCTCAATGGCAGAGCTAGACCAGAAAGTTCTGCATGTACTTCCCCAATACAAAGTGTTTCTTCCAGTGCAAAGCTTCCAGAAATTCCATCCTTCTCAAATTTTGTTAGCAGCAGAAAGGCAATAGACAACCGGCCTAATACTTCACAAAAGCACTCACCTAAAAGAGTTCAGAAGAACCTAGAGAAGAGGATGAGGCTGCAATAGGTGGAAATTTTAGGGTCTTCTCATATATATTGTTTATTTTTCAATGGCTGTATACGATCTTAATATAATTCTGCTTTTGTTTTTAGTCGTGAACTTTATAATTTTGTTGAGTCATAATTTTTGATTGCAACATTTCCTTACTTAAAAGTAAATTTGGTGATGGGGAACATGGAGACAGAAGAGAAGAGAAGAATGGCCTGAATACGCCCAAGGTAAATTAATATATATGTGCGTCTTTTATTTGACGCGGTGTTTAGGAATTGGTTATTAGAGACGTGACACACATGAGAAGAAAAGAATTGCATTTTGGATTTTGCTTTGGTGGATTGATAGTTCTTTTATTCTTTTTTGGTATTAACCTAAATCTTCTTCATTCTTCCACTTTCAAAGTGGGATTACCACACATATTACAACCTATTTATAGCTTTTTCACCAATCTCCCTAGATTCAGTTATTAATTCAATTAACACGGTTAGCAGGTTAAGAACTGCCAAGATCAAGAACAAACTACAAAATTCTTCTTTTATTTTTTTCCTTTTTTTTGTGCACTAGAAAATAAAATTTTATTCAACATCATCCAATGCCCCTTCTAAATAGTTTGCTTATTGCTTTTTTGATAAGTAAAATAGTATGCTTATTGCATATTAAGGACACGTCCTTGCGCCTTGTAATTTATTCACTCCGCACTTTTGCTTATTTTGTCTTCCAATGGTAACTTTCCAACAAAATTGGAGTTGAGACTTCCCAAATACAAATGATCCTCAAATTCCAAGGCTGATGTTACAAAGGTCATCACCTTTCCTTCTGGGTCATCAAATTTCTTGATTATCTTGCCATCAGTTGCCACATTTACAACCATTGCTTTCCTGAACACACCATTTACCCGCTTAATCAGCTTGGGAAATGCCGCTATTATGTGTTTGGATACCTTGGAGCTGTGCACAAACTCCAACCCATCAGAAGTTAACTGCAATGTACAGATCATTGTTGTTATTTACAGAAAAAAAGGAAAACTAATCACGAACATCTAACCATGAGGTTGTGTGTAGCTAATCAACAACAACAACTAAATTGTAGTTCCAAAACTTTGGAGTTAATTATGAATTCTCAAATAGATTAATTAGGATTGGCGATATGTATTCTTTTATGTCATTCTATGCTATCCAAAATCGTAATATTTATCACTTCCTCAACTGACATGTCATTTTTAAATATTTTCACTAATATTGTTTTAGGTCTTTCTACCTTTTTTTCGTTCCCTTGAATCAACTCACTTTCCTTAATTTGTATATCAAATCTTGTTCAATGCACATTTGACAAGAATTTTTGTACCTGAAGTAGAGCAATCCAAAAAGATCCATCTGGGGCAAGTTTGATGTTATCAGGACCACCTGGAAGGTTTTCAACAAAAATCTCAGTTTTTCCTTTGTCCTCTCCTTTCAACCAATACTTGAGGCATCTAAACCTGATCCACATAAGAGAGAATTAGCATGCTGTAAAGTGAGAGTAAATCCTCATTTTTGTTGCGAGAAGCATAAAATTATAAACAACATAGAGAGCATGATGTCATATGAAAGACTAGGAACTACACTACACATGCGTATGTGGCTTGCCATGAAGGGAAGACAAAGTCCATTATTCCACATATACATTGGTAGAGGACAGTTACCCAACTGAATGCGCATATTGTCAATGCCATTGTTGGATGATTAACACAAGTCATTAGCTTTTCCCCTTTCTTTCTTTCTTGTCCCATATGATCACTTTTTTTTTGGGGGGTATACATATTAAGTAGGAGAGGGGGATTCAAATTCAAAATATCTCGTTAGAAACACTAGGAAATACCATTTGTCCCATAAGATAGTTCATACTTTATATTAAGTACTTACTTCCATGTTTCACAGACCACCAAATAATCTTGGTCCCTTGAGAGTGCAACACCATTAGCAAAAGCCAAGTCTTCAAGTAGAATGGATGTCTCACTTGATGATGGATCATACTTTAGCAGCTGCCCGTGTGGTTTTGCTTCAATCACGTCTAGATACCAACTGTGGAGGTCAAATTTGGTGCTTGCAACACTAAAGTATAGACTACCATCTGATGCTTCGATAACATCATCAGCAAACCTAATTCAATCATGCATGTACATATTAATGAATGTTCTTATAGAAAAACAAATAATGGTTTGGTCCTCTAGGTTTTTAGCCCAACTCTCTAGATGCGTACAGTGATGGGGCCATTTTGGATATGCATCAACTAAAAGATGTATCATGTTGAATTTTGTGGCAAATTGATCTCTTTTAAGGTTTAAACACAAGTTTGGTTCATCTGGATATCACGTAGTCCCTTAAAAAAAAGCATTAGTGGTGTTATTATGTGCATTTACTGTGTTGGAGTTCCAGGGGACCATGATTCCGTTGAAGAACTTGAAATAATTTCCTTACAGTCAAGCTCAAGTTTTAGATGAAATATATAGATGCTTATCAAATTTATCTATTACACATATATAATCCCATAATATTTCATTACAAATAGTAGCTTTTTTTCTCTTTAATTTTGAACCCTAAGTTTTGGCCCTGATGATGAGCCACCTTACTAACCTGAAAAAAGGGCAACCCAAAAAAGGATATATTGTCTCAGTCGACAAAAGACAACCTATTGGATTTTTCCATCCCTCTTGGAAAATTTAATTGAACGGGACTGTTGTAGGCTGCTTTTAAGTAGACTGCTTCAAAGAAAAATCTTAGGCAGAATATCCAAACTAGTACAAAAAAGAACAAGAAAGTTGATTTTGGCACTAATGTTCTCAAATACTAGTACTACTCTAAACCAAAAATATTCCTTCGAGCTACAATTCGATGTGGTATGCTGGTATCTTATATGATGGGTATATGCAAGATCAGTTTTCAGCCACATGTATATGGAATCAATCTATTACATCATCTGGTGCATAAACTACTTTATACCATACTATATAGTCTCAAACTTAGTGAGGAGGTGTCACTCAAGAGAAATTATTTGGTTTGCACATGATTTATTTAGTTTGCGCGTTTCTTACTTTTCTAAGCAATTCTTGATTCCTGAGTCTACCATTGTAGATAGGCAATGTTCACCAAAGGGTTAACCTGTCTCACCAAGTATTAGGCATTAACACCATACTTCTGCTTGACACATTTTTAGGTGCACCACATATATTTCTGGGATAACAAAACAAACCCACACACGTGTTTATAAATCATATGATACAAGCAATTACCTTATTTTGGACCCATTGACATGTGATGCAAGGACTACGATGCCATCTTCACCAACCTTAAGCAAACCCTACATATATCTTTCAATCAGTTTAAAAGCTATACATAATACATAGGTTCAATGCCAAGGTTTAGTCCCCTTCAAACCTAGACACGAGTTATAGCTGGGAATTTAATGAAAATGACATAATAACCAAAACCTCCTTCTATATCTTAGATTATAGAAAGGCCAGTTTCTTTACTCTATGCAAAATGCACTTCACTAGTTTGAGAGTAATCTTACCTCTTCAGAATCACATGCAATAAGATCACCTTCCTTTGTTATTGTTATTCCAAGTAAAGTTTGACTGTTTGTCATTTTCCAATTTTCCCATGACCCATTTCTATACATTCTTTTGATCCAACCATCTCTGGTAGCTGTATATAATGTACCCTCTTTATCGAAACAAATATCTTCTGGGTCCTTTAATCCTTCTCCAAGTTTGGTAACTCTCTATTGGAACCAAAAAGACATGACGCTTGTAAGCTTTAAAGGGTAAGCATGAAGTCAAAAGGCAAATAATATTAATGTGTGTAGTTCTTTACCTGTAATTGGTTGTTTGTTGGAAAAGAAGATAAAGGTGGCAATTCAAGATTTCTGGGGGATATGGGTGAGAAGAATAGGATTTGAAACATGAAAGCAACCAGACAAACTAGCAGGACGCTTAAAAATGCTGGGATGAAAGGTTTTGAGGTTCTAGCATTGGCCACTGTGTTAGGTTTTGGATCCATTTATAGTCAATCCTGCTTCAATGGGACTTTAAATGATAGGGGAAAATATTGATAAGAATAATATGATTGTCAATCAAAAAAATCTATTTTTTATAAGGTAAACACTGGACAAAATTAGTGTGGTCTAAATTGGATGGAACTTTGAAGGTAAGGATTTGGCGTTGATATATACTCCAGTACCTATATCCAAACAAAACTGCGGTCGTCAAGTTACATATGCAAGATGGCAATAGGAGAGATAAAAGTGGATAAAATAGTAGTTAAATAATTAAATTTTCTATTTCCTAATACTTTAAATTTTAAGGACAAGTAATAATTAATTTTAAAAAATATCCTATACAGGATCAACCTTTTGTCTTTTGTCATATCCTTCCCTCCAATCAAACAACTTGACATAGAAGTAGAGATTTCATTTTTCCCTCTACTCTCCTATCCCTCCCTTCTGTTTATCCATTCTACAGTTTTACTCTTAAAAGTTTCAAACTTTCAATCCCTTGTACTAGACATATTGTTGCTAATACAACAAGGCTAGTTCAACACCACTAGTAAAGCAAATTGCAAATGCTAAAAGTATGTTAAATACCAGTTTTAATACCAATAGACCCACGCAATACATGAGAATAAATCATTATTTTGTAATTGTAGAATAATGTAATTTTTTCTCTAAAATCTATTAAAAATAATTTGTTCTCCCTAAAAATTAAACATTTTCTAAAATTATTTAATCTTTCTATCTCTACCAGTATATCATACTATTATTTTGGGTGTGTTTCATTTGTATTATTCCTTTACTAGGTTGTACACATTTTTCAAAATTATGTTATATTTTTTGAGTTTCAAATAAATTATCCAAATTCTTCATCCTCTTAAAGGTGATTATCATGATAATAAAAAATTAAAAATCATAACAAAATTGCACTTAATATTACACAAATATAGGCATACTCAAATGCATAATCAATATTGTGTTTTGATATAAATTCAATTATCACTTCCAAAATAACTAAATATTAACTCAAACAAAAATCAAACCAAATCTATAAGAGGGAGAGACTACTTGTGACGGGGAACTAAAAATACAACACCAATACGTATTAAACTATTAATCCAAAATAGAGTTTTTAAAAACACAATGATTCATCAACTTGAAATAGAGCTGCAAGGAAGAATATAAAATCGAGAGAGAGAGAGAGAGAGAGAGAGAGAGAGTAAATAAGATGAGAAGAAAAAGAGTAAAAAATAAAAAATACAGTAACAAACACCAAATTATCCTAGTCATACTATGTAATAGAATAACATTATATTCTTATATACTATCTTTATAATTCAATAAGATAACACATCTATGAAATCTTAGACAAGAACAAAGATGACAACTTAAAAATACAAAACTAAATCACATCAACCTAAAGTAGAGTTATAAACAACACAAAAATTCATCAACCTAAAGTAGAGATGCAGGAAAAAAAATTTCTCCAAAAATGAAAAAAACAATTTGAAAGAGAAAGAGAGAGAGATAACCTTTTGTGTGTGGGAAAACTATGCATAAAATAAGAGAGAGAATTGCAAATTTATAGTAAGAGGATAAGAATAAGAAGAGCCAAAAATAAAATAAAAAAGACAAAATGATAGAGGAAGAGTGATATTAAGATAGATAGTAGTGGGGATATGAAAAGGTAAAAGGGAGAGAAAAGGTTGGAGAATGTGTAAAAATAAGTTGAGAAATTAATAAGAAGAAAATTAGTTAAAAATAAGAGAGAAATGGTTGAAAATAGGTGAATGATGTAGTTGCTGATGTGGCTCAACGAAAGTGTAGCAACAATAAGTGATATGCTTCAGTTTTTAGATATATATATATATATATATATAGATTTCAAATGCTATGCTTCAGTTTTTAGATATATATATATATATATATATATATATGGTTTTCAAAATTCAAATGTTGTGCATACAATGCTCAAATATAGATTGTCATCCGATATTTATTACATCAACAACTAAGCTGATGTAAAAATAAAAGTGACTATTTTTTATCTTAGTTTTACCCCCATTAATTACTATTTAAGTAATAATCAATCCATCAAATGCCTTAACTCCTTAAATCTTGTATGTTATGGCCAAATACCCCTATCTTGGAGAAATTATATGATATTCATGGTGGACCACATCATTTTTTTTCCTATTGGTCCAAATTATAATCTCTCCCTGTATTGGACTTTCAATTAATGGCTCATTTTGTATAAGCCTTATTAAAATATAAAATATGATTTAGACCCCTGTGTGTTCTAAATGCTCTTACACCAACTTAGAAAGAAAAAAAAATTTTGACCCCAAAACAACTTATGCTGTGAATTAATTAATTAATAACACAAATAAATAATCCAAACAAGTGTTTCAACCACAATTATAATCATCAAATCGAAAAGAAATAATAATGAAAGCAAGGAAAAGACGCATTGATTTGGCAACGAAATGAAAAACCGGTGAAAACCCTCTGGCAACGAAGTGGAAAACCAGTGAAAACCCTCTTCATGGAAAGGCCACTCTGGGCATTCAATCTTATAAAAAATCATTAGAAATATATAACAGTTACAACAGTTTAAATATAAAACTTAACATATATAGATTTTCTATTGTAACCTCTGTAAATGCTATGTTTGCCTTCTATCCGCTGTGGCTTTAGAACCAATAAAATCCTTCACATGAATCTCCTCCAAGAATGAACATTGTTCATAACCTAAAAAGCTAGACAGAAACAATAACGATCGACTATTTTTATCACAACCCAAATCCTAGATATGGATTTAGAACCAAGATTGACATGTTAATACTAAGCCTAAACCTGATATCAGAGGCGGAGCCAAGTGGGTCGAGAGGGGGCCATTGCCCCCCTGACTCCACCTAGAAAAGCAAGATCTTAAGTCTAGTAGTAGTAATATGTATAGACCTCTTAAATGCTTTGTCCCATGATGAAACAAAAAGTACCCCCTACTTAATACACTCTAACACCGAAGAAAACAATTGAGAGATTCAACACTTTTTAGACAAAAACTAATATCACTTTTGTTTTAAAATTTTTTTATCTTGTACCTGAATTTCAGCATGTTTATTAACGGCATTTTGAAAGTTTATCCCTTTTTTTTTTTTGTTCATGGAATTTCAATTATTTGTGGCTCTTATATTTTATACACAACAATAAAGCCACAGTCTCAATATTTTCATAACAAATTCATCACAAAGCTAAGTGACAAATTGATATTGATAAATAAAAAGATATGTCAATGGTACGCTGAGATGACAATTGGTTTAAACTTTGACTTTCTATTATGAATCGAAATTTGAACCATTTATAGAATAGATAAGAAAAATGCTAAATTCTACATATGTTTTGAAAGCAATTAAAGTAGTGTATATACAACATTACATGATTATCAAAATTGACTTTAAATCTTGTCCCCCTTAAAGTGAAATCCTGGCTCCGCCACTGCCTAATATTAACACAAACCAAACTAAACTTGTAAACAAACATTTTCTATCTATAGACTTTATATTCAAAGCATCTAAAACTTTTCTCTGAAGGGTTAAAAAACCCATAAGTTAGGAAAATACCACAAGTTCACAAAATAAATTCTCCAGTTTCATAAAATTTCCAACTCTCAACAATAAACTCTTAAATACAATATCACCACAAAATTAAGCACAGAACTAACAAAACATGAAGTTATACTATTTAAAACCAAAACTAGCTCCTTCAAAACTCAACTAAGGCTACCGCTACAAATCTCATGAAAGAAAAACAAAACATTCATGATTAAATTCTTTCATGAGATTCTCAAAAAAAAAAAAAAAAAAAAGAAAAAGAAAAAAAAAAGAAAAAGAAAGAGATATTACCATTTCATTGAAATGGTAAATCCATATTTCAACATAACCATTTCACTTATTATCACTAAAATTAATTTTTCATAACATAATCCTAGGTATTCTTGGGCATATTATCATAACATATCAAAATCTCGTACTTTTCCAACAAGAAGAAAGAGAGGCATGGGCCATAAGTCTTGAGCCATGGGGTGTCATTCAAGGACAGAAGAAAAATGATGACTCATTATCTTTTTGGGCACAATTACATTTTTGACTTCCTTGTTTATCTCAAATCTCAATTAACCCAATTATATAAAATTACTTATATAACCTAATTCTTTTACTTTATTCCAAAAGTTTCTGTAATTTATCTAAGGGTCAGGTTAGTAAGTGTGTTTAGCGCATTTGTTAATGAACCATTTTAAGAAAATTTTGATACCATTTTTATAAGATATATAGAAAGTTCTAAAAAAACTAAGTCACTTTATTCTCTTACACACATATTTATCTAATTATAAAACACTCAAACTTCTAAAAAAACAATATGTATAATCCCATAAATTACTCATACAATTTGGTGAAGATATTACAACCGTTAAGCAATTAATTCTACAATTCCAAGAAATCAATGTTTTAGACTCAAAGAGAAACTTTCAAAGAAAAAATCTTAAGACATTTAACATGGAAAAACACTTTAGGGAGAGGAATTTAGAACTATTTAGACTTAAGAACGTTTGCTCTTTGCATAATTTTTGCATGACAACCTTTCTTCTCTTAATTCGTTGACAATCTTTATCTTTTTAATTGGTACAACATGGGTTTGTTTTAAATGGGAAAGTATTGGGTAAGTATTTAGGTCTTCAAAGTCGGTTTGTAATTTGCCTCAATTTTTGCTAGAGCGTGGAGCAAACTCTTAGAGACAATATAGTTGTTCCAACTTCAAACAAATATTTCTCCTTCATTTTAAATTCAAATTGGGTTAAATTTTATCCGTTTGAAACTCCAAATGTCTACTTTCCAATGAAGTAAATTTCAATTAAGAGTTAGTTATGGTGTAAAAGATATGTTCAAAAACCATCAGCTCATCATCTTTGAACATATCAAAACCTCATCATTTTTTAAACAAATTTGACTGGTCAAACTCAACTCCAACAGAATTCTATTAAGACAACCTAAATTTGATTTACTTACAACTCTAACATCACTTTGTTTTAACAGTACTTAAATTTAGTCAAGAATCTCAACAATCTAAAACCAAACACTTTTGATTATTGGTGCCTGCGAGCAAATTATCTGGTCCATGTTGCTAGCCCCTTGAGAACTATTGGATGAATAACCAATGGGGACATCCACATGGCCAAAGACGAAGACGATGGCAGTATTCTCTGATGTTGTCAAACTTTTCTTTTTCATTCCTTGTCGATATTCCAATATGAAGGGGGAATTAATGCAGGAGACAGACGACATCAAACAAAGCTTTCAAATTGAATGACCAAACAAAGTGCAAAAGAATGCAAAACCATGATTGTAACAGTTACTTACTTACCAACGTTTGGGTGGCCTAATTGGTAAAATACTAGGCCAACAAGTCTGAGAACTTGGGTTCGAGTCTCAACAACTAGCTGTGTATTGTGTTCCTTATATCTGATCCCCATTCCAAACAGTCCAAAGAATAATAAATGAGTTTCTCACAGATTCGGAGTATGGGGTATCATTCGGGAGCAAGTAAGGTGCTGCTATGATCATGCCCAGATAGAGCAGCCATGCTAGTCACCCCTTCTACCCATTTTTTTATTTACTAAAAAACAAAAAGCAGTTATTTACTTATCTCATATAATACCAAATCCTGATACATCATATGTAGCCACTGGTCCCTCCCTCCCAACAGTAAAAGATTCCCTTTACCTTACAGTATAGGCTAAAGGCTACAAGTCCCAACTTGGTCAGCAAGAAGCCACAGATTTGAGACCCTAGATTGCGAAAAACAACAAGGTGTTTTAGATACATGCATTCTCACACTCACATGAGAGTGGACCCCACAAGACTACCTGTATGAAATATCTCATGTACTAGAAGATGGTAAAATACCTAAGGCAAATCATCCTCTGGCCACATATGGTGGTATATTTGTGACCGTGAAAAAATCTTCTAGTGTTTTGGATTGAGCTGCTTGTCTCTGCCAAAATTCTCCTAGGTTAATCCACAATTTTCTTTTTAATTGTTGAACTGCTTATGTGTGAACAGAATTCCATCCTCACACTTAGGGGTGTGCAGCCAACCCACCAAAACCGACTCGATCCGACCCAACCCACTGGGTTGGGTCGGTTTTTAAGGCTTGGTGGGTTGGGTTGGGTTACAAAAATTTTTTTGATAGCGAGTTGGGTTGGGTTTGGGTTATAAAATTACAAACCCAACCTGACCCACCCATATATTTAATATATATATATTTAAAATATATTATATAATTAATAAAATTTTTAAAATAATTAGCTCTTCTTATCCTATATAAAAGTGAATTAGTTCACACAAACCCTAGTAAATTACTATTGTTATTTAGTCATTAGTGTTGTTTGCCTTTAAGGAGTTACATTGATACTAATATTTGGGTTTTTAAAATCTATTAATATTTATTTTTAATTTCTACTCAATTTAATAATAATAATAATAATAATAATAATAATAATAAATTTGTTCAACTCATGGGTTCAACTCGACCCAACTTGACTCATGTGAGTTGGGTTAGACTTATGTGATGGGTTGGGTTGGGTTGAATTTTTTTTGACTCACCATGATGGGTTAAGTAAAAAAATCCCCTTAACCCAACCCAACCCAACTCATGCACACCCTTACTCACACTCTCATGTGAGTGTGAAGATTGATGCATTCGAAACACTTTATACCAGATCTTAGAAGTCGCATCAGAAGATATGGCATGGATTGCACATGGCTCATTTCCTCACATATCCTTTTTCTTCTTGTCTTTTTCCAATATTATATCAGCGTAAAAAGTATGTCCTCGCAGATATCTTGTCTTTTTTCTTCTAATACTGTGCTTCTTTCTTGAGTCAGTGACAAGCCATGATACAGCTAATGCTCGCCAAGGTAAATTGTAACAGTTTACGGTGTGTCTTGTATGGCGTTTGGCACATTTTTTGAATAGATGTTTATCCATGTACCAGCACTTGATGTAGACGTGACAAAGCGAGTTGGAATTCATCTGAACCCAAAATTTTTTATACAAAGCAAAAATGGATTGATCCATAACCTAATTTTTTTGCAGGTTAATTTGACTCGAACCATTTAAAAGAAAATATTTGGGTTAAAAAAAAAATACTAAAATTAAGACATGGTTAATAATTTACTTGTTTCTTTTGGGCTGTACAATGCACAACTCAGGAGCGGAGGGAGAGAGGGGTACTTGACTTTTCAAAAATCTTCCCTTCCTCTTGTATTATTGGTATAAAAAAAAAAGTGGACATAAATTTAAGTAAAGGCCTCCTTAACATGCTGTTTGCCACGTAGGCAATTTTCGTTAGTGAGACAATGGTGGAGACTAAATTGAAAAGGATTTTCGATTTTTAGAGACCAAAGTAGCAGCTTTAAAAAAGTAGAGACCAAAATAAAAAATGACTTAAAATGTAGAGATCAAAAAAGTATTTTTGCCTTTATTTAATAGTGAAAACAATTTAAAATTTTATAATTATAATTGAAACTTTTAAAATTTAGGGTTTCATTTGAAATTATCCAACAATAATTTGAATTATGTGATTTATCCCATGTTAGAAATATATTAGCCCATTAGCATATGCCCAAGCCTAATTCTACTTTGTGTGCAAGTCAAGTCTCCTACTTGTACTAGAAGTCTATTAGTCTAGGGTTTAGTCTACTATATATACACATGTTATAATTCATTGTAACACAGGATTTGTACTACACTCTAATATATTATTAATGTAACCCTTTAGGGTTTCCTCCGTGGATGTAGGCCGTTAGGCTGAACCACGTAACCCTCGTGTGTTATTGTGTTTTATACTTTATGCTTTCACTTCCGCATCTATACTAGCATATTCAACATGGTGTATCAATGCTAATATTTAACATGGTATCAGAGCCACCTTCTTGTGGCCATGGTTTTCTGTTCTTGTGGTATATTTAAGAGCAATCTTTGTCTTCCTCGGTGTTTTTTTTTTCGCTGCGTTCATCTTCTTTGGCTTCCTATTACTGCCGTCAAAACTCTCCGGTATAGTCAAGCCACCGTTAAAAGTCGCATCAACACTGCAAAATCATTGCTTTCGTCAAACTACCGTTACAGAGCCAAACTTCATTCAAGGGATCTTTTCAACCTTATCAAATCTCAAGATTTCATCAAGCTTCCATCTTGAGTTTGAGAGGGGGTGTTAGAAATATATTAGCCCATTAGCATAGGCCCAAGCCTAATTCTACTTTGTGTGCAAGTCAAGTCTCCTACTTGTACTAGAAGTCTATTAGTCTAAGGTTTAGTCTACTATATATACACATGTTATAATTCATTGTAACACAGGATTTGTACTACACTCTAATATATTATTAATGTAACCCTTTAGGGTTTCCTCCGTGGATGTAGGCTGTTAGGCTGAACCACGTAACCCTCGTGTGTTATTGTGTTTTATACTTTATGCTTTCACTTCCGCATCTATACTAGCATATTCAACATGATGTATCAATGCTAATATTTAACATCCCATATTAGCTACTTGGTGCAAGGAAGTATAGGAATCCAAATGAACTTGTTCAAGAACTTGGTTTGAGAGCGTCTTCAACAAGGGTACTAAATGCCTAGTTTGTTCTAACAGTTCTTTGAATTTTTGGTTTGATAAATGAATCTCTTTTAGGGACTTTAAGAATTTTAATTGCTGGTCATCTTCCTCAAGGAAGTGTTTCTTTACTGGTTGGAGAAGTGGTCTCTAATGGGCACTAGAATCTCAATTATTTCTCTTTTTATGGTTCCTAATTTTTTTTTTCTTATAATAAAAGCTATTCATATAACTAGTTTTTTTTTTTTGGAAAACCATATGCATTTCCTAATTTTACATGACCACATACAACCATGAATCTGAATTTTGTAACAAGAAAACACATACTTTCATGCTTAAACTTGATACCAAAGAAAAGATCTTTGTACAACATTTAATAAAATCCTTGTACAGTTGTACCAACTTGATCTTCACCTCAATGACAGTGTCGATGGCCAAGAGAGTGGACTTCATTTGTTGAAAAATCCCTAGACCCATGCAAGCTAAAGATGAGAAAAATCTTATTTTCTCTCTCTTTCCTTGTGTAGCAGAAACCCTAGGAGATTTTTTTTTTTTTTTTCTTTCAACAATTTTTTCTATGTAAAGTGCTACATGTGGTCGGCCACTATGAGGGTTTATATACATAACTTGAGATGAGATCAAGGGAAAAAATAACACTTAGCTTCAATGGACCTTGGACTCTCATTATCTTATAACTAATCTAAAGTTACCATTAATTATATTTTATTTCACTATAAAAATATAATTGCACTAAAGGATTTAGAGTATTTAATTAAACAAGATGTTTTGATTAATTAAAATTGCATTTAACCCCTCCATGAAATATCCATTGTGAAAAAAAGTCATTTAGTTGTTGTCACTTTATTAACACTAAATCTTAAGGTTTTCTTGATTATTCTTATATTCTAAGAATCTAATTTTAGTAACTTCTCACTAAAATTATTTGGCTCGATACTCTGAATAATCAATTCCTATTAAATCAATTTCAATGCGACATTTCTTATCTATTATCAAAATTATGGATTTCATTCTAAGGAATAATGTTCCCACAATGCCACATGTGATTACCCATATAGAGGTACTGACGTATAAGATCTCATTCCTCTATATGTCAAAGTAACATACACTTTACATTTGAGTCCACCTCCTTCTTAGGATTTTGAGTTAAAGCATTTAGCAGTTATGGGGTTGTATGTTCAAGTTATTGTACTTTATAGATCAACGACTCACAATGGTCTAGTTCACTGTACTCCAAATACATTAACATATCAATCAAAAGGCTCTACTTCCACAATCAAGACAAATTATCATTATATGTTATAATCTTATCATTTGAAATGTCAAATTTCATCACCGACTATGAATTGAAATTTATAAGTCATAAGAAACTGTAATTTAGATCTTTTGTGTGTTAATCTCATCAACATACCTAAATCATATGTAATACAACTCATGACTATTCATCAAATAAATTCATAATATTCAATGTTCATATAATCTCATAAGATAAAGCACATACAAATTGAATTTTATGGCATAAATCCCAACATTTGCCTCCATCTAGTGACAATAGATTGTGTTTGGATTCTTCTCCTACTAGGGTTTTTGATCCAAAGAATGCTTACAGACTAACGAATGGTTGCTCTAATCCGCTATCAAACTTTATAGGACAATGGAATTAGAAGGTGGATACCATGCCAAAAATTCAATTATTTATTTGGAAGTGTTTCCTTAATAGTATTCCAGTTAAAGCCATGCTTGAGGCCAATGGTTTTCCTAGTGGTAATATGTGTGGACTATTCTGTGGACACTTAGAGACCATGCTACATGTTCTTGTTGTACTTATGCAAGAGATTTTTGGTTGTTTGCGAGGTTTATCATCCTTGTGAAAAAAAAAAAATGTAGATTTAATTGTTTGGTTAAAGACAAACTCCTTTTTCAGGAATCTGTGTCAGGGATCCCTCCTTTAGTGGAGTGTCTTATTTTAAGCAAGGTTATTAATACTAAGGTAATTGTGTATTGGGTTGAAGTAATTCTTAGTTGCTCTCTAAACATGATAAATGGTACTTCATTTTCTCATATTCATAATGAGGTCACATTCATTAAATTCATAATGGGGGTACACTGTAAATATAAGAGAATAAAGCACAATTTCGCTATTCTTCATAAGTATCTAAGTATTTTTCATTTAGTTGATGACCCTCTTTGTTTTAACATCTCCCTATGGTTTTAAAAATTGGACTGAACTGACCTAACCAATTGGTTCAATCGGGAACTGAACACCTGTCCGATCTAGTAAAAATGCACAAAACCAGTAAAAACTGAGAACCTGAGGCAAATCTGGTTTTACCCCGGTCTTGTTTTTAAAGCTATACATCTCCCACTCTTCCTTTATTATGGATTCCAAGGACCTACTGAGGCAAACACCCCATGTGAAGCTTAGGGATTGCTCTCAGGAAGCCAATCAATGTGCTAGTGCTCTTGCTAGAAAAGGGACAACCCAGCAAGATTTTGTGAATTTTTTTATTTATAATCCCCCTGTTGATGTTTGTTTAGTGCTATTATGACTTTGGATTTGTACTTTGATAGGCTTTATCCTAACTTTATCCGGTTCATTAATTAATTTAATGAATCATTTTTTACCAAAACAAGAAAGAAGAGAAATGATGTATCTACAATATTTTTGCGAATGTTTTCACAATAAATTCTAAATGGTAAGTTATTACGGGTTGTTATTAGTGAGGCAAAAAATTAATTTCAGTGATATATTCAAATTAGAACCAATGTCAACCAACCACCTATGATTTGTTATGAAAATGTTATAAAAATATTGTGGAGGTAACATTTCTCAAAGAAAAAGGATGGTGTAGTCATTTTTCATAGACAAATAAGATAATCATTTATTGCAATTGCGATTTTTAAGTGCCAGTAGCATATAACCATGTGTATGGGCTTTTTATAATTTGCGAATCAGCAAATACAATGTGAAATCCACGTTCATTCCTAACAAAGTCACTTAGAAAAACTCGTTCGGAAATTTTGTTATATTTAGCTCTCTTCTTAACCAATGTAAAAATTGTCACATTCTTGTTAGGGACAGTCAACAAAATTTCTTGACAACAGGTTTTCCATACCAAACCCTTCATTGTCAATTTACATAAGTCAACCATGATTGGGGTTCAGGGACGAAGTCAGGATTTCTATTAAGTAGGGCCGAAGTATGAACCAAAATCCAATTTTTCTTTTGATGATAATCCAAGTTAGCACCCATTTATTAACAAAATATCAACAAATAAGAAAAAAACACAAAATAACTATTTCTCAATACATTGAAATGCAATTATCTATCAAAATGAAATTCGACGTTCTTTAAAATCTCAGAAATCATAAATGATTAATTCCGTACTAAATGTCGCAGCAATTTCTATTTCAAAGTGTAAAATCAGTGTGTGTTAAAAAATCATCTTCAATATTAATGTACAAAATCATAGAGTCCATTAAAATATCAACTTCCATTTTATTGTGAAACCTAGTTTTGATAATATTCATAGTTGAAAATAATCAAAATAATCATTCCATAGTTGTAGTGAAAATTGGAAGATTAACAAGTATAAATACAACTGTACAACCACTTCAAAAACAACTGACACCTAGCCATCAACACAATAAAAAAATATTTAACAATTTTTAGAAGTCCGAAATACATTATGTTCATAACAATGAAATTCTATTTTCAACAGTAATATTTCATGATTTATGAATCTTGTTGTTAAAAATTACTTAAGCATAAAATATATTTAATCGATAGTAGTGCTCAATTGTGAAGTCAATTTACTAATGAGAAAGAGAAAATACACTAGGTGTAACTTGCCAATTGAATCACACCTAAATCTCAAAATCCCAAACTTTTAATATTGAGTCCCAAATAAGCAAACAACCAAAGTGTCATACCAATATATTTTTATTTTTCATATCAGCTTTATTTTTTAAGGGATTTGTTTTTGTTTCATTAGTAAAAAGTGAAGGGTTTTTTTTTTTTTTTTTTTTAAAGGGACCATCAACCACAAATATGGACTAATAACCTTAATTAATTTCAAGTTTTTTTTTTTTTGGGGGGGGGGGGGGGGTGGTTAGATAACTATTTTTAATTTTTCTTTTAAAATTTAGTTTCAATTTTAAGGGGGCCATATGAATGTTTTAACCAAAAATTCCCCGTGTAAGGGTACCTCCATCCCTAATTAGGGTTCTAGCATCATACCAAAAGACAGAGGATTCTAATACCATGGTAGATTCTTCATGTAACAACGTTTGGGATATAATTTTTTTCACAATTTTTTTTATGTGCACCCGTTATAACATGTCACCTTAAAAGTTAAAATATATATATATATATATATATATATATATATATATATATATATATATAAAAGCAACTCACTATGTGATGGCTCAATCGAGTATTTATATAAACTTTTAAACACACTACTTATTTAATAGTCATATCACTCGTATAATTTAACGCGCTCTTATGAACCGTCAATGGATTTAAGGAAATTCCATCCAAAAGCCAAGTAAAAATCTTGTTTGATGGTAAGAAATCCATGACACAAAACCCCATATGGTAATAATTTTATTTGCTACCATACAGGACACAAACCACACAACACAAATGAACAATATAAATGTGATAGTTTCTCTCTTTCCTCTCCTCTGCCCCTCACAATATATCACACTCTGAGAAACAGAGAGGAACGGAGAGATAGAAAGTTCAATGTTCTGTCTTGAGCAATGGTTATCACAAGTTCAGAGAGTCGCTCACCCACCACCAAAGTCCCTTCAGGGCCTCCTCCAATTGAAGTCTTATCAGTAAAATGTGAGTCTTGTGGATTCACAGAGGAGTGTACCCCTGCATACATTCATCGCATCAAAGAGCGGTACCAAGGCCGCTGGATATGTGGGTTATGTGTGGAGGCGGTGAAGGATGAGGTGATAAGATCAGACATGCTTATCTCTACTGAAGAAGCTCTTAACCGTCACATAAGTTTCTACAAGAAATTCAGATCCTTACGTTCTAGCTCTTTAAAACAAGGAGCAGAGCACCCCATCTCTGCTATGGGCAGGGTTCTCAGGCGAAGCATGGACTCGCCAAGACATCTTCGCTCTAGTTCAAGTTCTGATTTCCATGCTGTTGAAGGAGTTCGTAATTCTGGGTTGGTACGCTCTGAAAGTTGTGTCCCTTATCTGTCCCGTTAATTGGGTAATTCATAATTGAAACTTCTTATGGTAAATATGAAAAACAGAGTTCCTCTGTTTTTTCATTTTTGAATGGCTTCTTGGTCGAAGTCGTATGGCTTTGGGAACATGTATGCTGATTCTCATGAGATATGTTTTCGAAGAAGAAAAAAAAATTTCTGGACTTTTCATTTTGTATATAATATAATTGACAGACCAGTTCTAAACTAAATTTCCGAGTTGTAGTTTCTTCTTGTTCTCTGTTTCTCAAATTCTACAAGTCCACAAATTTGGCTTGCGTAAGGCCTAAGGGAGTAATCCTTGTATGGTTAAATTATATCAATGACAAAGTAATTGAATTGCTCCATTGCCTTTTTAAATTTGCATGACATCTGATTGGATTAATTTCAAACTTTTAGCCTCTTTTCGTTTCATACAGAGAAAGAATGAGATTCTAGTAAGTTGTTGTTTTGCTATCAATCCGAATCTGTGTAGAAGAAAATGGTCGAGGACTGAAATAAATTTTGATTGTGTTGGAGCTTGGCTGAATGTGTTGATTGAAAGACGGAATAAAGGAATCTTACAGCATATCATTTTCGTGATTTTTGGTGTAATTAGTTGGTTCTGAGTCAATTTTCAGTGTGGCCAGTTGTGTGAAATGGATTATATGGAAGGTACTCGGATAAGGCTTTGGTAAGTGCACAATTGGTAACCGCAACCAAATGCTGACACATTCTGCAATTTCAGAGAAAGTTCCCTAAAAGAGAGAAGGCAGTTTTGAGCATGGTACTTAAGACTTATCACTGAATTGTGTTGGGTTGGTAGAAATTTATTAAGGTGAGAATTCAAAATTTTTTAGAGATGCCAATTTTTTTTTTTAATTGTGAGATGTTGAAATCTCCAGATATCTAAATTCCCTAATCTAAATTTCCACATCCACCGTTTAATAACTTTTTCTCACAACTTTGACACTACAGACTGTGAGTGATTGTTTATTACTTACACAGAGACCTATCAATTTTTCTTCATTTACCACGTAAAAATTGTGGCAAAAAAGTTATGTAATGGTTTGTGTTGCTAGATTTTCTTTTCTTCTCACATTTTAAAGTTATCAAAATCTCAAGATATCTCAATTCCTACAACTAATCTAGAACTAGCTAATACTGTCCTCACACTCTAATTCACGGAGACTAAATAGTGAATGGAGTAGTTGATCATGCGAGTTTAAGACCATGTGACAATCTATTCTTCAAGACAATGACATGACTGTCTCTGCTAGACAGAAGCTTCTTGACATGTGTAGTTAAAAAATTTTGTTTGGCAAGTGTGAGCTCCTAGAATATTTCTATACTGACCACGAATGTGACACATTTTTTGATACAGAATCTAGTCGGTTTTAGACTAGATCCAAGGTCTTTTTTTGGTTCATCTAGAGATTTACCCGCGGGACCAACTGATTCAATTCTAATAGTTCAATCATGTTTAGCCTCACATTCTACCTGATTTTATCTTCTTCTTCTTTTTTTTTTTAGTATTTATTAGTAAACAATGCCAACCTTTATTTATCTATCAACATTTAAAATGTGTGTCAAATTAGAGATAAAATCTTAGTGCAGCGAAGAAAAAAGTGCTTTGCCCAAACGATGTGTTTCATGTCAGAACCCGAAAATTTATCTCTTCAAAAGTTACATACATTTTATATTTACTCATCTTACATCTGTTCTATATATAAGGGTCGCATGTGTTAGTGTCGTGAAGAATATCATACTCCATCAGATATCACCTAGCTGTTGTTTTATGACTCTATTACCATGTATTTTGAGAGGTTTTGTCCTTATTCTTTTTCAATTAGTTAATATCAGTATCCTTTATTAGCAAAAGAAAAAAAAAAAAAAAATCACGCGTTAGCTCCAAGTCTACCTCAACTCCATCACATTTCTTGATATTAATTAAGTACGTTCACACCTAAATTTTTGTTCTTTTATGTATACAACATAAAGTTTTTTCAGAGTGGGTTCCAGTTAACTTAATTGAGAGGTTTTGTTCTTATCCTTTTTCAATTAGTTAATATCAGTATCCTTTATTAGGAAAGAAAAAAAAAAATCACGTGTTAGCTCCAAGTCTACCTCAACTCCATTACATTTCTTGATATTAATTAAGTACGTTCACACCTAAATTTTTGTTCTTTTATGTACACAACTTAAAGTTTTTTTAGAGTGGGTTCCAGTTAGCTTAATTGGTAAAGTTTCTGATGGTTGAATAAGAAATTTGGGATTTCAATTTTCGCATACACTAAAATCGATTGGTGTCTTGGTTTGATGATAAAAAGATATAATCAGGAGTGAACGCCATAGTTTAAAACCCTCTCAAAAAAGAAAAAAAAAAAAATCAAATCTTCATACACCAAAGCAAGCATTGAGATTTTTTGAGAACCAAAAGCGTCTCAATTTGATGCTGGAAAATCTAAGAACTAAACTGAAAGAAAGGGGGAAAAACATTTTAATCCTTTTAAAAAAAAAAATAGAAGAAAAAAATATTCTCATCCAAAAGGGCAAAGACAATTAGAAAATATCTAAAATGATGTTAACTATTTAGTGTTACGGCCTCTGAGAGCGATGTTGCCCTGGGGCAAAATCATTACAGTCCTGCTCTTTTTCCATTTCTATTTGCCTCTTTCTTATTTCACTGGACAGCTGTTTGGCTTGAAATGCAAGTCCATCACTACATTAGTAATTTAGTAGTAGTAGTACAAGTATTTTCGGTCTCTATGACTCGTATTTCGTGCATAAATGATGAAACTGTAATGAAAGTCCACTTGGAAGAAAATAAGAAGTTTATAGAAAAAAAAAAAAAAAAATTCACACTCGGACAAGATAGATTGTTAGTGGTAAGTTAGGAAGCATAGAAATTTCATTTGGGATATCATAAGTGTGTTAGACATTTGACACGCCTCAACACTTTTGTATACGAGTCTTAATTATATCATTAAAAATAAATGATCAAAATACGAGAATAAGAGGAATTGAACACCCTTTCACCAAAAAAAAAATAGAGCATTCATGTACTAAATAGTAATAATGCATTTGAAAATTAATAAAATATATTTATTCTTGGTTTGTATTCCTTTTTTTTTTTATGAATTTTTTTTTTGATGAACTGTATTCTTTCTTTTTTTTTTAAAAGAGTTCTTGGATTATGTTCTAATTTCTAAATATCCTTTAATAGTCATGAAGTTGACTTATTGTTCATTATTACTTTTAATTTGATATATATTTAAAATTATATTAAAAATAAATGCGTAATAATATATGTAAACTATACTTAATAATCCATATCCTGTTCTATTTTTTAAAAAATTGTTGTGTTACTTTGTCATGCCTATTCATATACTTGTGTCCATGCTTCTTAGATGGTAGGTAAAAAAAAAGAAAGTAATAGTAACAGTGAGTTTAAAATGAAAACTACTAAAAATTTACTAACTCGATTATTATTATTATTTTTCTCTTTTTCTTTTTGTGTATAGCATTGGAAGAAAAACCAGCAATTTGAGCCAATGGTTTAGAGTTTTAGAGCATTCCCATCAGGTGTGCCAAATGCCAAATATTTGGCATTTGGCACACCAAACACCAAAAACAGACCATCATGAGGTGTATTAAATGCCAAAAAATTTTGAGATGTGCTACAATACAATCTCATCTTTGGAATAGTACGGATGAAAATGACATTTGGTTTTTATTATTTTTTATTCATCTTTTTCTCTTATCTCAAATAAAATATCCCTTCATCTACACTTTCAGTCACACATTCACTGCTTCATTGCCACACATTTTGTATTTTTTTTTTCTATTGTTAGTTTTTTAATGTTATTTTAATATTTGTATATATTATTTTAATGTATAGAATTGAAGAATAGAAAATATAATGCACAATGAATTATAAAATGATGTGTTAAAATAATAAAGTAGCATTTTTAGTATGTTAAAATGACATATTTATAGAACATGATGACAATGCTCTTACAAGGCATTATCTGTACCATTCTTCAAAGATATTCCACTATCTGATGCTTCCGTGGTATGCACAAAAAACAATTCCCATTCTCCAATGAGTCAGATTATGTTTTAGATTCCATGATTGGTTTTTATAAGAAATTTATATGATTTCTTTTTTCGCTTACAGAAATTTATATTATTTCAGTGACCCTCACATGGGCCTAAAACTAAAAGGATGGATACAAAATTACAAAAGCCACATTCATCGTACAAATCAGGCAACTTTCTTTGTGGTTCTCTCAGGATGGATACAAAATTACAAAAGTCACATTCATCGTACAAGTTAGGCAACTTTCTTTGTGGTTCTCTCATAATTCTGTAGTAGGTCCAAAGACACATCTGGCGGAAATCTGTCCCTTTAGTTTGGTACAATTTTAACTCCTACCTTCACCAATGCATGTATATTATTATTCCGATTTTTTCTAGTGACAGTTCTTATGTTTATATCCTTTCGTGATTTGGAAGGAAAATTTTTAGGTATTCCCAAAATATAGAAAAATTGTGTTTCTTCCTTTCACATTTATGGTGGAACCTAGTATAAATTTGAGAGGAAAGAGCACCACTTTCCGTGCTCTAAGAATACCTAAAAATTACTTGGTTTGGAATGATAAATTTCTAGAATGTTCCCTCAAGCTCGGTACAACAATTGGGTAAGTGGTAAAACTAACTCATTATTAATCTATTCCTAATACTAGAAAGGCATTTTCTGACTTTTTTTTTTCTTAGGGATAAGTTTCTTTCGATGACTGTGTGTGTATAAATGCGTCTTGAGACGTTGAGAAATTGCAATTTTTACTGTCATGAAGGGATGCCGTCATGTAGTCCTGGTGGAAAAACCATTAGTGCTAAGAAAACAGACTAGAAATCTTGGTTCTATACTCTGTTCTGTTCTCTATGGTCTTTTTTAATCCAAGAGTCCTTGTGTATAGTACATCAGAAACTTTGATTTGTGAATAATGGACATAGTGGGCCATTATTGGTGGAAAAACTTGCATGTTGCATTAGAGATTTTGGAATATTCAAAGACTTGAGACCATAGTATTTCTAATCCAAAGATAACAGTTTATCCCATATTGCAAAGAGGGTCATAATTTAGTACGCACAATTGTGATCTTCTTCCTCTAATATTGGAGAAACATTCAAGTATCACACAATACGATACAAGTAACCATAAAGTTGCTTATGGACGGAAGACAGTGCAGAATTTGTATGCGTAGAAAGAAATATCAGAAGAATGCCGCCGAATACTTGAAATAATCTGTTGTAAATTAGGCACTGCTTGTGGGAGTCCCTACATAATAATAATCAAAACAACAAATTCCAAACAATCAATTATGCCCACGAGTGTTTGAAAGTCAAGCTTACAAATAACGTAAAATTCACTCAAGCCGATGATCAAGCAAAGATTTTGTCTGATTTGGATGATTGCTTGAAAGAGTCTTCATAAATCTCGCAATCTTCAAAGATGTGTTGTTCATTACCTTACTTTACTTAATTCACAATGAATAAACACAACTTTTTTTTTATTCAATTGATGGGATTGAGAATTTAAACCATAGACCTTCTTTTATTAGAAACACTAAACCTTGTTTTTAAACATGTTTTAGCATACCACCACGCACTTTTGGTGCGATGGTCACTCCACAAATATAAGTGTTTGTGACGTGTGGGAAGTAAGGGCCAGAGTTCAAGTCTACAGGAGAGAGCTTCACACACATATACACTTTAATAAAACTAGAGTAGAATTTCTATCTTATATAAAAAAAAATGTTTTAGCATCGAAAATTTCCAACTTTAAACTAAATTCTAACCGTTGTTAATTACGTTAGTAAACAGCCTAATTGTATGGTCAGAAAATACACTAAGATTATAGTGTTATGATTCTTCTCCAAGTTAGGGGCAGAGCCATGGAAGGGCAAGAGGGGGCAAGTGCCCCCCGACCTCACCCAAAACCCCTATATAATATACCTATAAAGCATTTTGCCCTGACAAAATTTTTCTATCTCAACTTTGTCCCTAGCATAAATAAGAAGACTTCTCTGCTTCTAAAAGAAAGCAATCTAATGTCTTGTATAAGTACATAGCACATTTTCATCTTTTTCCAACGAAAACAAAGTTCAATGGCCCCACATAAGACTAAAAGTATTGTCCTTTTGACAAGTTTCCAAACTACTAACAGTAAATAATGAATTTACACAATTTTTTTCATAACAAATTTCAAAATTGTCAGCGCAATACTATATAATATATACAATATTTCTTACAATAAATTTCACAATTGTTGAACATTTAATTTTCATTTTGGTCCATCACTTACACTACTTTATTGTTTACCAATTATATAATTTCCAGCGTCAACTTGTAAAAATACCAACTCTCCATTTGGTGGGTTCTAATAATAATTATTTTTTATAAAAATAAAAAATAAATAATGGCCTACTTATATTCATATATAGCACTAAAACTATAGCCTCCACCTTTTTTTTTTTCAATCTTGTTTTTGCTATAATCCAAATTTTAACTGCTTAAAATAATAGAGAAAAAATGTTGAATTCAACATTATTTTTTAATAGCATTCAATGCAAGGAGGATACAAAATTGCTATTACATTGTTATACTCTTAACACTTTTACAATAATTTATTTGAAGAAATAAAATTGATTGTTTAAACTTTATTTATTTATATTAATCTCCAAATTACATTAATATATATATATATATATATTTGTGTATTTAGTTCGCTAATAATATCAATTAATTTTTTTTAGATTAATTTTGCTTTCAACATTGTCCCCCTAAACTGAATTCCTGGCTCCACCACTGCTCTAAGTTGTCTTCTGCTTGATAATGGACAAGATCAGGCTGCAAATTTGCCATTAAATTTATTAGCAAAGAGCATATTTGAGTTTGAGTTTGGTTTTGTTCCTTCACAACAAAAAGCTGCTCCGTCTTAACATAACTTCTTCATATTGAAAAACACCTAAATTTTAGATAAATTTTAAAAGTAATTTTTTTTCTTCAGCGTTTCTTTGTCATATTCAAATTTTAACAGTTTTTTTTTTTTTTTTTAAATAAATAATAAAAAAATCTTTATTCTCTCTCTTTATTCCTCAAGTTAGTCAGAGATCCTTTTTTTTTTTTTTTTTTTTCACTCTCTCTCTCTCTCTCTCTCTCTCTCTCAAGTTATTTTTTTTTGCTTACTTATTTCAATTCAATGATAACCCCTTATAAGTAATGTTAACTGTTGCAAATGGATGTATATACATATACTTCAGAATTTATATGCTTAATACGAAAATATTGACTTTTACCCTCACCATAAAAATAAATAAAAAATAAAAATTGGAGAAGACTCTTGAGGTTAATCAAAACTATCTTATCTGAGACTCAAACTAATGAGAGTGATAAAACATTGGATCCCAAACAGCTGCTAGGCCATTTTCATGTTTGGTTTATTTCCCACATAGACCTCTTGGAAACGCAGAAGAGATCAATAGGAAAACTTATGCAAAACAATACAGCTAAAATATCAGATAATTTATTTTAAAATGCTTTTATTTGTTGTAAATGGAAATAAGACCAGTTCTACATAGTACATAAGGCATCCGAAATCTCCTTTTTTTCTTTTTTCTTTTTTTGTAATACATTAAAAATGGCAGGAGAGGCACAACCTCAACAGCAGATTTTGTTGAATGTATCCTGACCCTCCATGTTGAACTTAGATCATGAAGACAGAGCAAGCATACCTCACTGCAAGGCCAACTTATTAGCCAAAATTAATTCCCTGAGCCAATGGTAGTTCACTTCCATAATTGATTGTGCTGTGAAGGAGAAGAATGGTTAGGTCATTGTGAAAAATACAAAAAGATTGAACTGAAGAATGAGAATGGTCGTGCACAAACATCCAAGCAAATCAATCAGTAAAATATTACCATGTTGATCGTCGCATGTATTGCTTCCAAGAGTCGCTTCCTGCTTCACGACCACCACCAGTTGCCTTTTCTCCACCAAAAGCACCACCAATTTCAGCTCCATTTGTAGGTATGTTTACATTCACTATACCACAATCACTACCATGTGGCCTACAATAATACTCTAAATACATCAACAATTGATACATAATACATAGAAGAGAGATATATAGATATTATAGAATAAGTACATATTTTCAGATTTTTACATTTCATAGAAATTTTTTGAATTGGATGCAAAATGCTCTCTTACACTATTTAATGAGGTTATAATTGTCATTGAATATATCAGTAGAAAAGTAACTTGTAACATTAAACTTTACACATCTCTAGTTTCCAACAGTGATCAGCAATTAGAACTTCAAAACATAAGTTACAATCTTTTACGAACTAATTTAGTTAAACATACCTGTTGGTGTCTACAATATAAATAAAAACATGCAAAGCTCAAACGTATAAGTATATAAGTCTTTCAAACAGAAAGTAAAGATCGATTTTATGAGCACTCACCCTATCCATTTAAATATAATCTCAGGCTTGCGTGTGAAGATTGAACTACTCAATCCTTGTGGTACAGAATTGTTCATTTCAATTGCTTCATCTAGAGTCTGTGCAAGTTTTCAAATGCAAAATGAGAACTTTGATCTGATGAGAATCTCAATCAAAACCATACATGCAAATGGATGTAATTTCATGAAGAAATTACCTTGAATTTCATAACATACAGAACAGGACCAAACAATTCTTCTTTCACTATGGAGGCATCAGGGGAGATCTCAACAATGGTCGGCTGCACAAAATTTCCATCTGATTCTATAACTGATCCACCTACCAGGATTTTCCCTCCCTGATTATACAAGTATCAAGTAGTTATGTGAACAAAAACACTTTAGTATATCATATAAGGTCAAATGATTGAAGATGCTAGCAATAGTCAATTACAAGGGACAGAATACTTGCCTGGGATTTTATGCTTGAAATCCCTTTCTCAAAGTTGTCACTTGAGGCACGAGTATGTACTGGTCCAACCAGAGTTCCTTTCTCCAAGGGGTCCCCAACTTTGACTTGCTTGTAAACTCCAATTAGTTGATCTAATACCTTCTGGTATATGCTTTCATGAAGATACTACACCCAAAGTAAGCAAAGAAATTACCATAAGGGCTACTAACCAAAAAAATAATTGCTGTAAGGGCTAACTATGACTACATTGGAATTGTCATTAAATTGTAAACAGAAATATATTACCAGTCTGCGGCATGTTGTGCAGCGCTGACCAGCTGTACCAACAGCTGCAAACAAAACAGAACGCGCAGCTAGGTCGATGTCGGCATCATCCATGACAATTATCGCATTGTTCCCACTTAATTCAAGCAAGCATTTGCCAAACCTTTCATTTACCGTTTTCTGGACTATTGAACCTACCTATAATTCAGAAGGCAGGAGACAGGCTTAGATGAAGAAGATGTGGATAAAAACTGACCCAAAAACTGGTTTAAACATATAATAAAATTTCCCTAAATAAGTGGCATATATGGGCACCTGGGAGGCAGGGTTTGACTATATGCTTGTTACTCTTTTATGTAATAGCAATTTATCAAAGATAGGACTGTGTGTGTGTATATATATGTCATTTGTGTTTTAATATGCATGAGACTTTGCAAGGAATAGCTCTTTTACACCAACAGTTGTTTAAAAAAAATGCATTAGTAAATCGTAATGGGTACCAACCACTGAGAATATGTTTCTTGGTTCAAAAATTTTATATACAATTCAACTCATCTCACACAGAAAACTCATGGTTTCACTTTCAAGAATCGATGAACTTTATGACTATTTTGAATATATTCATAAAAGAGTGATGCTAATGGCAAGGGCACAAACAAATCATAAATTTACCTTTGAGCTTCCAGTGAATGAGACCAGTGCTATACGTGTATCTTTCGATATTGCTTGACCAATTTCAGCACCTCCACAGAAAGATGTGAATATTGCACCTGGCAAGTTGTTCTTCTCAAAAACCTCTGCCACAAGCTTAGTCACTGCAACAGTTATCAATGGAGTCGTTGGAGCACCCTTCCTGACATGCATAGCATGGTAAGTAACTTCTCCTGTAATCTATGTAAAATAGGAATGTAATCAAACATTCTTCGGTACTCAAATGACAAGGAACTGAAGATATTGAAAAGTGATTTTTTTAGAAAATAATGTTATGATAAACTACTAGGGTACTAGATATATCAATCAATCTACCTGTTTAATACAGGCGCTTCCCTTCTCAAGAAAATAAAGGCAAAAAAGCCCTTAACATCATATTTAAGTTGGTCATGTTTGGTTTTTTTTTTGGAAGGGGGGATTCAACAATAATAGGAGGAGCACATGTAAAAATAGTAGCAATAGTACACACTTATGGTGGGGGTTGGGAATTCAAACTGTGTGATATCTTGAAGAATGAAGAAGTAAAAAAAACTCAACAATGGAAAATTTGGATATCATGTTAGAATTATGATACAAGGATCATTAACTGAACTTTTTTCTTATAAAACGTTGTAAATAGTTTGAGCCATTATTCAAGTGCAGAAGATGCAATAGAATAAACTAAGAAAAGTGGTCTAAACATTTATCTTCTCAATTGAATTTCAGAAGAAAATATGTTGGTATTATAGAAAATCATGGCTGAAAGAATAAGTAAAATGAATGTAAGTAAGCCTTTAAATCAGGAGATAGATCAATGAGCTCTGGCTCAATGGCACTCATGGGTTCAATAATCAAAACCCACTGGGTGCGAGTAACCTACAAATAAAAAATTAAAGTCTGGACATATAACTTACCACACAACACAGTTACCAGATACTAAAGCAATGCAGGCATTCCACCCTAAAGCATCAGAGAAAACAAATTATTAATGGCTTAAAGGCAGGCAGTAAACAAGTGTCATAACATAGGCACCTGAATAAAAATTTCACATCTAAACAGACATGGAATTTTACAATCACAAATAGTATATGTCTAATCAATAAAAAAATTCCCCATCCATCCATCTAAATGTTAATCTTGTATTATGTTGTAAAAACATTGAAAAAAATAACATGGCATATTATAGCAGACAGGCATTGCCAGTTTACATCTACTCAGTGTACTATATAAAAAGGAAAGCTAGACAAACGCACCCAACCAATAGCCTGATAAAAAATAAACTCAAAATCTAGGCAAAAGTATTGTTTTGCGTGAATGATAGAGGTCAAGACAAACTGACCCAAAGAATAGCTAGATATGCAAACTCGAAAATCAAGGTAAAACTAAATTTTCACATTAGCAAAAAGGATCCAAACTATTTTTTTATTCATCAGGAATATAGAAAACTATACTTTAAATGAATCCTTTCAATGTAAACTAGTAGCTAATTGCCCCCTGCATTCATGGCTAACCTGGACAAGTAAATAATCAGATCCAGCAAAGTTTATTCAGTCTCATGCTATACTCATAGTATACCTCAAAGGCGGTAAATATACACAAAGAGAACCAATGGTGATGCTAGACCCATATTAGTCAAACTATTTAAACAGAGTAGCTCTAAATGATCCTTATCATTTCATGAATTGACAAAATTAAGATAACTTTTTCAGTGACAGTGACAGAAGAAGAACACACCAAGAACAGCGCATGGGAAGTTGAAAGCAGTGATTACACCCACTATCCCCAGTGGATTCCACACCTGCAGTTAGAGCATGCTCACCTTAATTTGGAGTAACAAAGTCAAATTTAACATAATATTCAATATAATCACATTCCAATGCCTGATTTAGTACAGCACCTCAAACATCATATGATCTGGACCTGGAAAAAGAAAAACAGAAAATATGAGTTAGAATCTTTGAAAGAAACCAGCTCAAGAGAGACAACAATACTAAAACAAATCCATTCTTGAACTGCAGACTCCATTAAAGGTAAATTAACATTTAAGCTCAGCTATTAAAAGTTTTATTCAGCCATCACAAAGAGTCTTATAATTGATGGAACCATTCAAATTAGCAATCAGAAGATGTATGAGCTTACGTTCGGAAGGTATGATAGATCCATTCAGTTGCCGGCTTAAACCAACAGCATAATCGCACATATCAATAATTTCCTGTTAAGGAATACAGCTTTAGAGTCACTGAAAAAGGTTAAAAAAAGATCAAGAAACACTAACTGATAAGTTCATCTAAAAATATCTTGAAGATCACTAAATTTTCTCAAAAGCTCAACTCTCTATGCACCATATGACCATGGAATGCCCACCACTAAGAGAATTTTTAAAAAGCCAAAACTACAAATTTGGCATCTGTACATTTTTCACAGTTTAAATTTCTTCCTTATACATTTAATAGTGTTAGTTTCATTCTTCAACTTTCAAAGCACGGTCCATCAATTATTAATTGCATCAATTTCATCCTTCAACTTTTAAAATCAAGTCAATTTCATCTCTCAAGTTTCAAAATCAAGTCAATTCCATCTCTCAAGCTTCAAAATCAAGTCAATTTTATCCTTGGTTATTAACTTGATTAACAATAAAATTGACTTGATTTTGAAAGTTGACGGACAAAATTGACACAATTAATTGTATAGGTATAGAGTTTAAAAAACAGAGAAAGAGGGTGAGAGATATAAGATAATAAAAACAAGTAAATAAAAATGAAGCAGACAAATGCACATCCTAAATGAAAACACACACACATATTATTGAATTGATCCCAGTTACTCTTCATGGTTCCTCTACTCATCCTGATCATGTATACAAGTGAGATAGAAAATTATGAACTGTGTAGATATATAAAGCTGTCAATAGTAGCAAGCAAATCCTATTCAATAACCAGAGGGTAAGTAACTACTAAGTAAACCACCTAATCAGAAGTTGTTGGGTGTAGAACAACTCAAAATAAGAATAAGGCATTGCTATTTCCAACCCCAGATCTAAAAATTTAGATAGTAATATATGAGTAAGACTTATGTACAGTACTTAGGTGCTGTTTTTTAGGTTTCCATTTTAAAATTTTGCCATGTGGATTTTTTCTCATGGAATTGAAGTGTATTTTTTAGTTAAGTAAACACATGGCTGAATCTTAAAATGGGAACCTAAAGAACAGCACCTAAGGTACTGTACCTAAGTTTTATCCGTAGCATAAAGCCCTAAAAGCAGCCAAGGCCTACTTAAAAGTGACATTCAAGAAAGATGCCTGTGGCACAACCCCAACCTTTGCCTCCTGCCCTTAAAAACAATGAGAGTAACAGCATTGTCCAACAAGACACTACAGAATGAACAAAATTAGCCAAAGAATAGTATAGTATCATACTTGAACCTCCCCTATTCCCTCAGGAAGTATCTTTCCCATCTCAAGCGACACAAGCCTACCCAGAAACTCCAATTTAGCTCTTAGTGCATCTCCTATCTGTCTAACTATTTCCCCTCTCTTTGGTGCAGGGATCTGCGGAAAGAAAACATCAACTGTCAAACAAAACACATCCAGGCATCCTAACTGAACGCTGCAATTTCAGGTGTTTTGATGTCATTAGCAAAGAACATAATCAACTGACACTCATCCATTTCTTGGCTGCTTCATTGCAAGCTTTCATTCCCTCCTCATAATCTTCAATTGATGCTTCAGTGACTCTAGCAATTTCCTAGATCCAAATGCAAAAGAATCAGAACATGGTACAGAAATAGCTAATAACCCACAAAGCATAACGAAAAACACAAAGATTCTCATGGATTATCTCTTAATTTTGAACATTTTTTGAATGATCAAACAAATACAATGAGATTGCAGGTTAGACAATCAAGCTCAAACTCAATTCAATTCTATTCAATAATACAAAAAAAAACCAAAAATTTCCTCCTCCCAAGCTGAAAACAAAAACTTCAGCCCAAGTGTTCCTTCAACAAAGCTGCTACAATAAAATAATAAGCATGACCCAGTAATGATTAGGTAAAATTATGATGTTTCCAACGGATTATCAAACAAATAAAAAAAAAACCATTTTTCCATGAGGACAATCCACTGAACCTTAAACTCACTGATTCCCACAGATCAATACGACAATAACCCATAGGACTAAAAAAATCTGTAACTAATAAAAATCTATATATCATATTCAGCCAGAACTCAAATCCATCCCTATAATTTTCTTTAAATATGCAATATTTATAATGAAAAAAATAATAAAATAAAATAAAATTCTCTAAAATCTGATGAGTAAGGCAAAACCTGATTGTTTGAAGGATTAACAGAGGAGACGACAGGCCCAGTTGCTTTCCATTTACCATCGACATAACCACCGAGGTTGTCGGGTCCCACACCGATCTCACCCAGAAATTCGAACTCTTTCTTAGTGAACCCCATCTCTCTCTCTCTCTGCAAACGTTTTTCAGATTAATATAAAGACAGTGAAAAAGAACAAAGTTTCTCTTCCCACAAAAACCAATGCAGTGCAGAAAGAAAAAGAAGAAGAAGAAGAAGAAGATTAGAGCACTCACAGTCACAGATTAGATTAGCAAAAGAAGATGAAAATTTATGGAAATGGCATATAAAACAGAGCAATGGTTTCTGGTTCTGGTTGCCAAGTAATAATATATATATATATATATATATATTGTAACGTTATGCACGTAAGTGCAAAATTATTTAATGCGCTAATATCTAATGATGTGCAATATGGCTCAACATTATCCAAGGTACATTATTGGAAACAAGTAGTCAAAACTACAAATCTTTCTCGCAATTTTTTTGGAAATAAAAACTGTGGTAAATTATAAATAATTGAAAATAAATAATGTCATTGGTGGGATAAGGCGATGATTGATAATAATTTGACAACTCAACCGAGAAATATTGTGTATGTAAAATTACAAAATTATTCTATTGATTCCAATTGAGGAAATTGAAAAGGTCAAGGCCAAAAATAATTTTTGCAGGAGTAGTTAAAACTGTCAAAATAAAATATTTGTCAATAAAAGAAGTAACATAGACCATAATTTTGGAAAGAATAAAATGAAAGAAAAAAAAAAAAAAAAAATATATATATATATATATATATATATATTGTCCATCCTGACTAACCTCTCTCAGTTCTTAACAAAACCAAAATGAATGGGGAATAAAATTTGGGTGTGGTTATTTAATAACACAACACACATATTCTATCTTCTTCTTTTTTTAAGTCACATCACATGTTTATCCGTTTGGTTAGACTATTACAGGCACTTTTTTAAAGTCTTATTTTAATTATTATACAATTTTTTTTCTTTTGGTAATAATGATAGAAATTGTGTACAGCTTAGTTGTATTCTGATTAATTATTTTAAGCTAAAAAAGTTTTAAATGAATTTTTTTTTTTTTTATGGGAAAAGGAGTTTGTCTTCTAGCTAAAAGCATTGGCGATAAAATTGTCTTTACCTAGCAATAGCGTAAGCGGCATCACTTCAGTTGCTTTGTAATTGTATCCTCAATCTTAATCACATCACATTTCCACTCAAGCGACAAGTTTTACATCCTCATCATTTTGAGCATTGATGGTTATTATGGCGTCATGCTTCTAAGTTTAATCCTCCTCATTAGTTTTGGAAGGTTTTTTTTTTTTTTTTTTGGGTCAAATATTCATCTTTTGTAAAAAAATATTACCGAAAAGTTTTTGTTTGAAATTATTTTATTATGTAGCCCACTTTGAAATTTGAGTTCTCACGTGAATTATTTTATTGAGAATAAATATTAGATTGGACTTGGAACTCAATTTTAGCAAACTTGAGTTCCAAAATGAACTTCATAACTAAATAACTTTAAGTATAATTTTTTCAATAATATTTTTCCAAAAAAAAAAAAAAGCCATTTGGGAATGATAAAATTTTAAGTGGTGATTTCGATTATACAATTTATTTATTAATTCAATCAATTTAGTTTGATGACTTTTAATGAGTTATTATGTGACAGTGATATTAATCAATTTTATTCACAATCATGTAAAATTTTAATTCATTTAAAGTAAAAGTTAGAAATGAGTTTTTTTTTAAATGAGAATTAATTTATGAAATAAATATAAGATTTTTATTATTATCATTATAATAATTTATTTTAATTATTATATAAAAAGATTGAGAAGAAATTAGTATATAAATTTATGATGAATAAATGATGGAGATCAAATTTGAACATAACACTAAGATTACTTTTTTACCTCAATAATAGCAACCAATAATAACCTACTATTTAGAATTTGTTGTAAAAATATTATGGACATATCATTTCTCATTATCTATAATAAATCACAAGAATTTCCTAATACCTAAATACATATTTTACTTTTTAGATTTGTAAAGGTAAAGGAATGTATTATTTTACTTTGGGTGATTGGGCCTACTGGTGCGGATGCTCAAAAGTCCCGTTGTGTGTGATGAATCATCGCGCCATTAAAGATCTGGTTAGTAAAGAGAGACGTGTGCTCTTGGATAAGTTAAGCCACGTAATGACCCTATCCTAGAATTGACAACGGCACGAGTTTTGGATAATTTGTGGTAACTGAATTTTGAATTAGTTTATCGTCTAAAATTTATTATGAAAATAATGTGAATGTAATACTTTGAAAAAAAATTATAATATTTTTTATAATTTCAAAATAAATCTTAAATGACAAGATGTTATTACTTATTTCTATAGTAGAGTTAGTGAGTTACTACAAATTTTACTACGTGATTAGTATATATTTGATGCCACCTAAATATTACTAGTCTCATTGTATGTGCTCCGCGCTTGATGAGGTTTTTTTTTTTTTTAGTGTCATAATTTTCTACTCATCAAAATTTGAGATTTAAGTATATGTTTGATTATATTATGCATTTGAGAACTACTGATACAATCAAGAGTATCACGAGGTTAGTTTCAAAAAATGAATTGAAGCTAGCCTTATAATACTCTTGGTTGTACCAATAGTTCTCAAATGCATAATATGATCAAACATATTCTTAAATTTCAAATTATGATTAATTGAAAATTGCACTAAACCAATAAAAAAAAAGGAACCTCATGCACACTTGGAGCACATGCGCTGAGACTAGTATTTCGTAAATATCATCTAATTTTTGTGTTGCTTCTAATGTGATTATTAATAGATTAATTTTTTAAAACTTAATATAATTAGAATTAGAATTTGTAGCCACAATCTCAATGCACTATCACAACCACAAATCAAAATAATCCACCACCACTAGATTGTAACCCAAAACAAATTGGCCCAACCCAAACCCAAATCGGTCAAACTACCACCACTAGGTCCATTACTACTATGACCCATTGCAAACCCAGAGCCCAAAACCACTAGCCAGCCTTGAAAAAAACCATTGGAACCCATGAGCTCCACAACAAACCAAGCCTACTGTGACCCATACCCACGCACCCCACTCGCCACTGCCTGGGTTGGCCACGATGGCAAATGGATTGGTTTAAAGAGAGAGAGAGAGCCACACACACCTTATAAATATTATTCACAACTACAAATTTAATATATAAATATATATGTTGATGGTGTCATAGAAATCATCCAACTCCATAACTCGTCCATATGTCTTGTCCAACGAAAGACAAGCTACGACAAATCAAATAGGCGAAGTGAATGTTCCAAGCGTTCTGGCTGACCTCGTCCGTCTATGGACGGACAATACCTCATGGGAATCTTACTCATCATCATTCAAGTAAGGGCAAGCCGTCCAAGATGGTCTCGTCCATCTTTTACTAAAGATGGACAAGTTCACCATGGAACGACCTGTCCAACCTAGGTAACTTCCATAGCGGTTATGGAAGTTACCCCCAATTCTCTGGACTCCTCGACATTGGGAACGGTTACTAAACCGATAACCGTTCCACACATACTATATAAGGATTCTTCGATGAAGGGTAAGGCATTTAGACAATTTTATTTTGAGAAAATATTTCTTCTTTACAGAAAGTTCAAAAGTAACTAACTTCATCATCGGAGGACTTTTAGCCAGTCCCCTCTGATTCAGTGTTCTTTGTATTACAGGATATAGCCCAAAGATCATCGTTCGAGTCTCGTTAACCTACTGATATCCAAGGAATTATCAGTTGGCACCGTCTGTGGGGAGAGATTGTTTCACAGTTTACTTCTCCGTGACAAAGGGTTGATGGTTCAGACTAGATCGAGGGCTACTAGCCTAGGCCATCAGGGAAGCAGCAACCCACATCGCGATCGCCAGTCTGCACTGGTCATGCAGGCATCATCTGTCCAACATGCGCAATCTATGGCGGACGCTATGGCGGAGTTGACTCACTAAAACCAAGAGTTAAGAATGAAGATTAATATGAGGAGGCAGACACATGAAGAACGTGAAGGAGGACAAACACAGAGTCATGGCGGTAGAGAGAATACCGAAATTGGAAGTCAGTTTAGAGGCACCACTTCACGAACGGTACCACACTTGAAGGAAGAAATGGACCAAATGAAGAGAGTTATGGAGGAAATGAAAGAGAATATGAGAAGGGCGAATCCGATAGAAGATTTGGTTCACAGAACTGATTCCCCCTTTACGGCTTCCATCAACGGTCACCCCCTACCATCAAAGTTCAAGTTGCCTTCTCTAGATTCATATGATGGAACATGTGACCCGTTTGATCACATAGCCACTTTCAAGACCACCATGCATCTTCAAGGGGTGCTTGACGAGATAATGTGTAGAGCCTTCCCTACCACCCTTAAGGGTCCGGCGCGAGTTTGGTTCAGCAAAATACCCCCAATTTCGGTGAGTTCTTTTGAAGAGTTGAGCAAGTTATTTGTTAACAATTTCATTGGGGGACAAAGGCACAAGTGTTCCTCATCTAGTCTGTTGACAATAGAGCAGGGGGAGAACGAGAGCCTTCGGTCATTCATCACCCGTTTCAACAGAGAAGCCCTGAGTGTGGATGAAGCAGATGATAAGCTCCTATTGGCGGCCTTCCATAATGGGGTGAATTCGGATCTGTTTATACATAAACTCTATGAAAAAGAGCCCCAGTCCATGGCCGAACTCGTCCATTCGGCTCAAAATTTTATGAATGCAGAAGACGCGATCATTGCTAAGAAGAGGAAGAGGTCTGAAAGAATGGACGCAAATCCCAGTCGCCATCACGAGCAAGGTACTCGTCCAAAGAAAGAATGGACGAAGGAAAGGAGAGACCGAGATAGTAAGAAGCCAGGCCCTTCAGTACGGAACCAACAATATACCCCTTTAAACGCCCCACTTGAGCAAGTCCTTATGCAAATCAAGGATAATCCTTCCCTGAAATGGTCGGAGAAAATGAAGGGGGATCCCAACAAGTGCAATAAGAACAAATATTGTCGCTTCCATAGGGATCATGGTCATGATACAGACGAGTGCTTCGATTTAAAGCAACAAATTGAAAATCTTATAAGGCAAGGGAAGTTGAGGAGTTTCCTTGGACGAGACCACAGGGACGAGAAACAGAAAGGGAAGATGGAAGAATCATCATGACCACCACTCGGAGAAATAAGAGTCATTATTGGGGGAAATTCAACTGGCCAGTCGTTTAAGTCCAAGAAAGCATACTTGAAGGTAGTACAGAGCGTCCAACTTTCTGGACGAACACCGAGAGCAAGGTCCACGGACGAGCAGGCAATCACTTTCACGGACGAAGACGCTGACAGAATTCATCACCCCCATGATGATGCTCTCGTCATCTCCTTATTAATTGCAAACTAGACAACTGGAAGAGTACTTGTGGACAACGGAAGCTCAGCAGACATTTTATATTATTCAGCCTTTCAGCAGATGAGATTAGGACGAGACCAGCTCCGTCCAGTGAACTTCCCCCTGGTAGGCTTTGGTGGGATGAAGGTGCAACCAGTGGGTACTATTTCCTTATCCGTGGTAGTGGGGGTATACCCACGACAAATCACCAAGGATGTGAACTTCCTTGTGGTAGATTGTCCATCCTCCTACAACGCTATAATTGGAAGACCAACTTTGAATAGTTGGAAAGCTGTTACCTCTACTTATCACTTATCAGTCAAGTTTCCAACAGAACACGGGGTAGGGCAGGTACAAGGGGACTAACTGGCAGCAAGAGAATGTTACCTGGCCATGTTGGCCATGGATGAACAAGTTCAAGCCATGAATATTGAAGAAAAGAAGGCTGTAGCAGAGCCTACTAAAGCATTGGAAGACATTTCCTTGGATGAAGATAACCCTGAGAGGTGTACCAGGGTTGGAACAGATTTAGAAGAGAAGATTAAAAAGGACCTCGTCCAGTTTTTGAAAAAAAACATTGATGTGTTTGCGTGGAGTCACGAGGGCCGGGTATAGACCCTAGTGTCATTACCCACCGTTTGAATGTATGTCCTTCCTCCAAGCCTGTGCGGCAAAAGAAGAGGGTGTTTGCCCCTAAGAGAGATGGTGCAATCAAGGACGAGATCCAAAAGCTAATGGTAGCGAAGTTCATTCGGGAAGTGTACTACCCAGATTGGTTGGCTAATGTAGTAATGGTCAAAAAGGCAAATGACAAGTGGAGAATGTGCGTAGATTTCACTGATCTGAACAAGGCTTGCTCCAAGGATAGTTATCCGCTGTCACGCATTGACCAGTTAGTAGACTCAACTGCAGGCCACAAATTGCTTAGCTTCATGGATGCCTTTTCGGGATACAATCAGATAAGGATGGACGAGGCTGACCAAGAGAAGACATCTTTTGTCACCATTTAAGGCTTATTCTGCTATAAGGTAATGCCATTTGGTTTAAAGAACGCAAGGGCGACATATCAGAGGTTGGTCAACCACATGTTTCGTCCGCAGATTGGGCGGAATGTGGAAGTCTATGTAGATGACATGCTGGTGAAAAGTCAGAATGAGGGAAGACATCTAGACGACCTGCAGGAGACATTTGACACACTGAGACAGTATCACATGAAGCTGAATCCTAGCAAATGTGCTTTTGGAGTATCGTCAGGGAAATTCCTTGGCTTTATGGTCTCCCACAGGGGAATTGAAGCAAATCCAGATAAAATTCAAGTAATATTGGACATGAAGCCACCGCAAAATACCAAGGAAATCCAATCCCTTACTGGACGAGTTGCCGCGCTTAATAGGTTTGTCTCTAAAGTTACTGATAAATGTTTGCCATTTTTTAAGGTTTTCAAAAAAGCATTCGAATGGACCGACGAGTGTCAGAGAGCTTTCGAAGATTTGAAGGCATACCTTACCATGGCACCACTGCTGAGTCCATCAGTGGAGGGAGAGGAATTATATTTATACCTAGCGGTAACCCTGCATGCCGTGAGCTCAGCATTGATAAGAGAGGAAGACAAAGTACAAAGACCTGTGTACTATACAAGTAAGGCATTGAAAGGAGCGGAAGGACGATATCCACAAATTGAGAAATTAGCCTTCGCACTGATCACCGCTTCTAGGAAGCTGAGGCATTATTTCCAAGCACATGTCATTAATGTCATGACAGATCATCCGCTCAAGAAGGCAATGAATAGACTGGAAGTTGCAGGACGATTAATCCAGTGGGCTGTAGAGCTCAGTGAGTTTGACATTAGGTATCAACCAAGGCATGCCATAAAAGCTCAAACCCTAGCAGATTTCATTGCGGAGTTTACCCCAAGTCATAATGAGATAGAAGACAGTAAGAGATGGGTCGTCCACGTGGATGGTTCATCTACACGGCATGCAGGAGGAATTGGTGTGGTCCTACAATCTCCAGAAAGAGATAAACTGAAACATAAAGTCCGTCTACAGTACCAAGCAACTAACAATGAAGTCGAATATGAAGCCCTCCTCAAAGGGTTAGAATTGGCTAAGTCTATGGAAGCCAAGTCCATATGCAGTGCAGAAAGAAAAAGAAGAAGAAGATTAGAGCACTCACAGTCACATATTAGATTAGCAAAAGAAGATGAAAACTTATGGAAATGGCATATAAAACAGAGCACTGGTTTCTGGTTCTGGTTGCCAAGTAATAATATATATATATATATATATATATATATATTGTAACGTTATGCACGTAAGTGGAAAATTATTTAATGCGCTAATATCTAATGATGTGCAATTGGAAACAAGTAGTCAAAACTACAAATCTTTCTCGCAATTTTTTTGGAAATAAAAACTGTGGTAAATTATAAATAATTGAAAATAAATAATGTGGGATAAGGCGATGATTGATAATAATTTGACAAGTGTGTAAAATTACAAAATTATTCTATTGATTCCAATTGAGGATTTTTTTTTTTTTTTTTTTGAGAAAATTCCAATTGAGGAAATTGAAAAGGTCAAGGCCAAAAATAATTTTAGGAGTAGTTAAAACTGTAAAAAAAAAATGTCAATAAAAGAAATAACATAGACTATAATTTTGGGAAGAATAAAATGAAAGAAAATATATATATATATATATATATTTATATATATATTGTCCGTCTTGATTAATCTCTCACCGTTCTTAGCAAAACCAAAATAAATGGGAGCTAAAATTCGGGTGTGATTATTTAATAACACAACACACATTAGCATAGGCCCCAAGTCTAATTCTACTTTGTGTGCAAGTCAAGTCTCCTACTTGTACTAGAAGTCTATTAGTCTAGGGTTTAGTCTACTATATATACACATGTTATGATTCATTGTAACACATGATTTGTACTACACTCTAATATATTATTAATGTAGTCCTTTAGGGTTTCCTCCGTGGATGTAGGCCGTTAGACTGAATCACGTAACCCTTGTGTGTTATTGATTTTTATACTTTATGTTTTCGTTTCCGCATCTATACTAGCATATTCAACATGGTGTATCAATACTAATATTTAACATGGTATCAAAGCCACCTTCCTGTGGCCATGGTTTTCTGTCCTTACGGTATATTTAAGAGCAATCTTTGTCTTCCTCGGTGTTTTTTTTTTCGCTGCGTTCATCTTCTTTGGCTTCGTACTACTGCCGTCAAAACTCTCCGGTATAGTCAAGCCACCGTTAGAAGTCGCATCAACACTGCAAGACCATTGCCTTCCTCAAACTACCGTCACAGAGCCAAACTTCATTCAAGGGATCTTCTCAACCTTATCAAATCTCAAGATTTCATCAAGTTTCCATCTTGAGTTTGAGAGGGGGTGTTAGAGATATATTAGCCTATTAGCATAGACCCAAGTCTAATTCTACTTTGTGTGCAAGTCAAGTCTCCTACTTGTACTAGAAGTCTATTAGTTTAGGGTTTAGTCTACTATATATACACATGTCCTGATTTATTGTAATACAGGATTTGTACTACACTATAATATATTATTAATGTAGCCCTTTAGGGTTTCCTCCGTGGATGTAGGCCGTTAGGCTGAACCACGTAACCCTTGTGTGTTATTGTGTTTTATACTTTATGCTTTCGCTTCCGTATCTATACTAGCATATTCAACATGATGTATCAATGCTAATATTTAATCCGTTTGCTTAGACTATTACAAGCACTTTTTAAAGTCTTATTTTAATTATTATACAATTTTTTTCTTTTGGTAACGATGATAGAAACTGTATACGGCTTAGTTGTGTTCTGATTAATTATTTTAAGCTAAATAAGTTTTAATGATTTTTTTTTTGAAAAGGAGTTTGTCTTCTAGCTAAAAGCAATAGCGTAAGCGGCATCACTTTTGTTGCTTTGTAATTGTATCCTCAATCTCAATCACATCACATTTCCACTCAATCGACAAGTTTTCCATCCTCATCATTTTGAGCATTGATGTTTATTATGGCCTCATGCTTCTAAGTTTAATCCTCCTCGTTAGTTTTGGAAGGCTTTTTTTTTGCCAAATATTCATCTTTTGTAAAAGAATATTACTGAAAAGTTTTTGTTTGAAATTATTTTATTATGTAGCCCACTTTGAAATTTGAGTTCTCACGTGAATTATTTTATTGAGAATAAATATAAGATTGGATTTGGAACTCAATTTTAGCAAACTTGAATTCCAAAATGAATTATATAACTAAATAACTTTGGGTATAATTTTTTCAATAATATTTTTCCAAAAAAAAAGCCATTTTGGAATGATAAAATTTTAAGTGATGATTTTGATTATATAATTTATTTATTAATTCAATCAATTTAGTTTGATGACTTTTAATGAGTTATTATGTGAAGTGATACTAATCAATTTTATTCACAATCATGTAAAATTTTAATTCATTTTAAATTAAAAGTTAGAAATTAGTTTTTTTTTTTAAAAATGAGAATTTATTTATGAAATAAATATAAGATTTTTATTATTATCATTATAATAATTTAGTTTAATTATTATATAAAAAGATTAAGAAGTTAGTATATAAATTTATGATGAATAAATGATGGAGATCAAATTTGATCCTAATATTAAGATTACATTTTTACCCAAATAATAATAACTAATAATAACTTGCTACTTAGAATTTGTTATAAAAATATTGTGAAAATGTTGTGAACATATCATTTCTCATATTCTATAATAAATCACAAGAATTTCCTAATACCTAAATACATATTTTACTTTTTAGATTTGTAAAGGTAAAGGAATGTATTATATAAAATTTTATTTCGGTTTAAAAAATAACAAAGAAAAAGCATGAGAGTGAAAGAGAGTATCCTAATCAATTCTTGAAGTTTTTACGTGTCTTTGGGTGATTGGGCCTACTGGTGCGGATGGTCAAAAGTCCCGTTGTGTGTGATGATTCATCGCGCCATTAAAGATCTGGTAAGTAAAGAGAGACGTGTGCTCTTGGTTAAGTTAAGCCACGTAATGACCCTCTCCTAGAATTGACAACGGCACGAGTTTTGGATAATATGTGGTAACTGAATTTTGAACTAGTTTATCGTTTAAAATTTATTGTAAAAATAATGTGTATGTAACACTTTAAAAAATAAAAAAAATTTCATAATATTTTTTACAATTTCAAAATAAATCTTAAATGACAAGATGTTATTAGAGTGCGTTTGGGAAGCGCATTTTACTCTTCCCAGACGCACGTTTGTGTTTCAGATTTTTTTTTTTTTCCCACAGCCGTAACTTTTTTACTTTTTTTTTTTTGTGAATAGTGCTCTTGTGCACTGTTTATGGGTCCCACAAACTACACTTTTCAGCAATTTTTTCATTAAAAATGGGTCCCATGGAACTATTCATACATTTAAAAATTATTTTGCTACAGTTTTTTTTTTTCAATTTTCAGTTTTCAGCTGTATCCAAACGGACCCTTAGTGAGTTACTACAAATTTTACTAAGTGGTTAGTTTTTAGTGTCATAATTTTCTATTCATCAGAATTTGAGATTTAAGTATATGATTGATTATATTATGCATTTGAGAATTACTGATACAGTCAAGAGTATTCGTGAGGTTAGTTTCAAAAAATGAATTGAAGCTAGCTTTATAATATTCTTGGTTGTACCAATAGTTCTCAAATGCATAATATGATCAAACATATTCTTAAATCTCAAATTATAATTAATTGAAAATTGCACTAAACCAATAAAAAAAAAAAAAAAAGGAAACCTCATGCACACTTGGAACACATACGATGAGGCTAGTATTTCGTAAATATCATCCAATTTTTGTGTTGCTTCTAATGTGATTATTAATAGATTAATTTTTTAAAACTTAATATAATTAGAATTAGAATTTGTAGCCACAATCTCAATGCACTATCACAACCACAAATCAAAATAATCCACCACCACTAGATTGTAACCCAAAACAAATTGGCCCAACCCAAATCCAAATCGATCAAACTACCACCACTAGGTCCACTACTACTATGACCCATTGCAAACCCAGAGTCCAAAACCACTAGCCAGCCTTGAACAAACCATTGGAACCCATGAGCTCCACAACAAACCAAACCTACTGTGACCCATACCCACGCACACCAGTCTCCACTGCCTGGGTTGGCCACGATGGCAAGTGGATTGGTTTGAAGAGAGAGAGAGAGAGAGAGAGAGCCACACACACCTTATAAATATTATTCACAACTACAAATTTAATATATATATATATATATGTAAAATTCAAAATTACTAATATAGGTTGTTTTGATTAAAAAAATCACTTCACTACACTATGGATTGATATTAGGTGTAATAGTTAGGGTATTGTACTTGATGCAATTGTAAGCAATGCTTGAGATTGAGGATTGAAAAAAAAAAACTTTCAATTTCAATCATTAAATAAAAAATTATTAAAATAAGTAAAAAATTTAAGAAGGTAAAAAATTTTGTGAGAGGGAAGTGGATAATTGCATGCATCAAGTGCAAATGTGCAATACCTCTGACCTCAACGCGTACACTACCTTCTTTGTTCTTTTTTTCTTTTTGGGTGAATTCACATAGTACATTAGAGTACTCATAAGTACTCATATGAGGTATATTAGTGATTGTATAATAGAAAAAATTGTAAAATTTTGCCCAAAAATGACCCATATTAATGAGTATAAATTTATACTGATAATATTCATTTTGTAATAATTTTTTATCGTTTGATAATGTAGGAAAATAGTAGATGATAATTATTGTGTGTAAAGAAAGATAAAAAAGATTTAAAAAAAATTAAAATTTTAATAAAATATCATATAAAATAAAAAAAAGTAAGTTATTAATAGATTGAAATTAGCATTAATATCAACCGATTACATTGTAATTTAAAAAAAAAAAAAATTTGGATGAAACATTGTAAAAAAAGTTGTGTAAACATTATCCCGTAAAAGACATAAATAGAGTGAGAAAATTACAAATACAAACAGTTGGTCTGACCGATGGTTAGCGAGAAGAGAAAAGAGAAAGTGCATCGAATGGCGAGGTTTGGGTACAACACCAACATGCATTGATAGAAAAAACCAGATTGAGATTGTACAGAACGCGCTCAGACAAGGAAATTTCTAAATAAATAAATCAAAATCAAAATCAAATATCCTTTCCTTCGCAGCCTCGTCACAACAAGTAAACGAAATTACGTAGAAGCTGCTTTTCCTTCCTCTTTCTCGTTCCCTCTCTCTCTCAGGTACCCCTAATTCTTGTTCTTGTAAGCAAAATTAGGAACCAAAACAAAAACAATACATAACCTTTGTATATTTTGTTGCATCATCATATGATTACATATCTCACTCCCATACATATATAATTTAATTAATTCCTACCTTGTTGTACTTCAATTCAATTTCCTTTTATTTTTTTTTTAATTTTTTTTTAGTTAATCAATTCCTTATCTAGGGTTTTTATCTGAAACCCTAGACCCCGCCACCCCCTTCTTTTCCTTTGATTGCAATTGCAAACTTTAAGATTAGGGGTTTTGATTTGATTAATAATATGATACAACAACCCAAAGGGTTTTTGGGTCCCAGAAATGCCCGCTTTCGTGGGGGTTTCAATGGAATTTGTGCTTTGGTGTTGTTGTTTTTCTTCTTCTACAATCGCCATGGTTTTCTGACGGGAAGGGGTTGGAATTCGCATAATTTGAGTCTGATTCCTGATTGGGGTGGTGGAGCTGATTCGTTTGAGTTTGTTAGTCGAAGAAGAATTTCTGAAGTTAATGTGAGTTCTTTGAATTATACTAGTGGTGTTGTTAATGGGTCGGCTACCGATGATTTGGCGGTCAGGGATCCGAAACTGTGTGCCGGATTGTCTGAACACATGGGCTATAAAAGCAAATGTGAGTTTTTGATTGCCAATCCTGAGTGTTCGCCAGGCGGGTATATTGATTACATCATGTTCTTTTATTGTGATTGTGAGAATGTTAGTGTTTTGGGGTATTTAGTGTTGTTCATATGGTTGGCTGCTTTGTTCTATCTATTGGGGAATACTGCCGCTGATTACTTTTGTTGTTCTTTGGAGAAGCTTTCGAATCTTTTGAAGTTGCCGGCGACTGTTGCAGGAGTTTCCCTGCTTCCTTTGGGGAATGGAGCTCCTGATGTGTTCTCCAGCATTGCTGCGTTTGTGGGAAAGGATGCAGGCGAAGTGGGTCTTAATAGTGTACTGGGAGGGGCTGTCTTTGTTACTTGTATTGTTGTGGGGACGATATCGCTGTGTGTGGCCGAGAAGAGGGTTCAGATTGATAGGAAATGCTTCATCAGAGACATATGTTTCTTCCTCTTCAGCATCATGTCACTCGCCATCATTTTGACTGTTGGTAAGGTGACTGCTGCTGGTGCCATAGCATTTGTGTCTATTTATGTGGTTTATGGGTTTGCAGTTGCTGCAAATGAGATTCTGAGGAAACATGCTCGGAAGTTAAGGTTGGATGCTGTAACACCATTACTTCCTGTTAGAGGAAGTGTCTTTTCTCAGGGGAGTGAGGAGGATGATTCTATATATGCCTCACTGCTTGAGTCTGACTCTCAAAGTGAGGTACCACATCTCCAAAGTAAGTTGCCTCAATGGATGTGGGCTTCAAATGTGGCAATCTATTCAAACCAGGGCATGAAGGCTGGTTCAGAGAGTCCGAAGTCCTATTGGGGTTGGAATGACGAGGACATGGAGAATGGAAGTGCTTACTGCACATTTTCAAAAATTTTAGCACTGCTGGAGCTGCCGTTGATACTCCCGAGACGGTTGACAATACCAATAGTTGAGGAGGAGCGCTGGTCAAAAGGGTATGCTATTGCAAGTGCTTCATTAGCACCCATTCTTCTGGCATTTTTGTGGAGCACCCAGGATGACGTGAGTTCTTTGAGTGGACAAATAGCATATTTTATTGGTGTTGTTTTGGGTGCTATATTTGGTGTTCTTGCATATCTATACACAAGACCTGATGAAGCACCTCGCAAATTTTTATTTCCATGGGTTTTGGGAGGATTTTTCATGAGCATTATCTGGTTCTACATTGTTGCAAATGAGCTTGTTGCTTTGCTGGTGGCATTAGGTGTAATTTTTGGAATTAACCCATCAATACTTGGAGTAACTGTATTGGCATGGGGAAACTCAATGGGTGATTTAATGTCAAATGTTGCACTGGCAATGAATGGTGGAGATGGTGTACAGATAGCCATGTCAGGGTGCTTTGCAGGGCCTATGTTCAACATGCTTGCTGGTTTGGGGATCTCAATGCTGCTTGGAGCCTGGTCTAAGAGACCTGCCTCATACATGGTTCCCCAAGATAGTAGTTTGTTTTTGACTATGGGATTTCTAACTGCAGGACTTATTTGGTCACTTGTTGTGTTACCAAGAAATGATATGCGCCCTAACAAGGTGTTAGGAGTTGGCCTTATAGTAATCTATCTGATATTTCTCACTTATAGGATGAGCACATCCATGGGTGTTGTGTCAGTCATAGGTGCCCATTGACGACTTGTGTATTCATCACTAGCATGGTGATATTTGATGATTTCTGAACCTGAGAGCACAGCTCCTCTTGATGGTGGTCGGTTCATCCTTGTGCCTATATTAGACTAAACTCATGCAAACCGGGTATAGCATCGAGTTGGAATGGCAGTGTCAATGCCATAAATTGTGTCTCATAGCAAATGAAAGTAAATATCATTGATGATGTATAACAAATTTCATGTTGATCCAGAAGAAATTTATCCTCTATCTGTTATCTAAACTCTTGTACCTTCTTCATCTTTATCCACTTTTGATCATTGTGATCTGCTTAGTGCTATATGATTATTAAATGTGATATGATGGCTGCAAAATGGATGGTGTGTGTATATATATATATTATTTCTCTTTGCTCTTGAAATTTGTGAAACTCAAGTTTTTGCAATATTGATGTGTCATTTTCTATTTCTTTTATTCTTTTGAACACTGGAATCTTCATATGGCATTTGTTGTTTTAGGCTTTGGCTTCCTGCTCATACACTTTGGATATTATCTCTCCAAAATGGACACCTGAATTTAGATTTGTTTATTAGTGTATAATACAGTCTGCGGAGAAACTGAGTTACCTGGAGTGCTCTCTGTAATCTGTTCAGTCATATAGGCTTAAATTCTACCCAACTTGTTGCAGCAAAAAATAATTATTGGCATCTGTCTGGCTGCAACTACATGAGATCCATGCTTAATGTTGAAGTCTTTGTTTTAGACTATATTGAGTGGTCTTTAGACATTTTATGTCCAGATAGGCCATGAATAATCAGTAAGCTTCATTGATAGTATGCTTAAGTGGCTTCAAACAATGTTATGACTTAATGTAGTAGCAAGTAAACAATCTTGCTTGGTCTCTATTCAATTATGTTTTATTTTATGATACATTGGTAACTTATCAAAACCATCCAATAACAAGAAGCAATTAAACAATCTTGTATTGTACATTCGCCGGTTATAGAATGACTTGAGAGTGTTCTTGTTATGCAACAACACACCCCCCCCCCCCCCCAACTCTCTCGTTCTCTTTCTGTCTCTCTCTCTCTATTGAGCATGTCAGAATTTGGAAGTCAATTTATTCTAATTTGTTGATTGTTAATGGCAGACATCTGATATCATTAGATTGATATAATCAAACTTCTGGAATGATGGCACATATGTCGAAGGCAATGTTAGAATTTGAACAAGGGCCAACTATTTAAACCGTCCAGTTATGGTATATTTTATTTTATTTTTATTAGTTTTCTCTCATAGATGAAGATACAGCTTGCAGACACACATTCATACCAATTCAATGGGCTCTGAAGCTGGATTTTGCACCATATTTGAGTGTTTTTATGCGATTTTCTTGGAAGAAGTTTCATTTTGCTTGACGCTTGGTATTTGCACATGGGGTGATTTTATCTTTGCTATAGACGTTTTGTTGCATATCAACAATGAATTTGCATTGAATGTCCATGTAGAAAGTTTGATCATGGGTTAGATCATGGTTGTTTGAAAATCAAATGTTTAGTTTTTGGATCCTTGCGAAAATTACTTGATTGTACTTTGCTTGCCTTTAAATGATGGTCAAAATCCGACCATTTATTCCTGAAAGTATGGTATAGTTGCACAAAATCACAAAAATCTCACTCTAAGCTTCTCCCCTTTTTTCTGTACAACAATGTTGTTTCGTTTTTACCTATGTTAAAACTTAAAAAGTAATAAAACTGCCCAGGTTAGTTGTTGGTACTTGGTGTACTGGTAATATTGAAAGTTAATGAGTGCATGTGTATCTTTTAGCCAAGAATGATTCTGAACATGATAAAATGACAGTGTCATACATACACGAAGCTTCTTCTTTTATCTTTTCTGCTTAACACATACGTCCAACCCAACCAACCAAAACCCAACTCTTTATATAGCTGTGCATGTGTGTGTGTGTGTGTTGGATAGCAAAATAACGAAGATGATGCACATGACCATATACTGGGGGAAGAAGGTGACCCTCTTGGTGCACTGGTGGAAGACCAGGACATGGGTGAGTTACATCCTCACCTTACTAGTATGCTTTCTCTTCTCTGCCTTCTACCAGTACATGGAGGACCGCCGCCTCCAATTCAAAGCCTCCGCCTCCAATCCCCCTCCCATTGCCACCCCACTTCTCTCCAAACTTGGTCGTGCTCGACGAGTCAGTCCAGCCCGGCTGGTTACCTCCCTGTTTTTTGGAGTCAACTTGGCTCTTGGCTACCTCCTCATGCTGGCCATCATGTCATGTAATGGAGGGGTTTTCTTGGCCATTGTGTTGGGGCTGTCGTTTGGGTATTACTTGTTTAGGACTAGAGATGACTGATGTCCTAAGTCCTCAATCCTTGTGATATACTTTGAGATTTTAATTTCATTTTCTTTGTCATGTTTGTAATGTATTACTATTCCATGATGTGTTTTCTTGTTAAATAAAGGGATTCGATTTCTGGATCTAAACTCTATAGAACGAGGGTCAAATGTAGCTGAATCAATACATGATCACTGGCATTATTATTCTCCAAGAATCTTCATTTTTCTTTCGGTTTTTTGCTTTTGGACAATGCCAAATTGCTTCTGATTGAAGGAAAAAGTTTCACAAGGGCAACAACTATTTACACTGCTTGAATTAGCTTTTGCTTCATCTTAAGTTCAAAATGGATGGACTTTAAAAAGTTGGTTTTTGGATACAACCCCTAATAGAAGTTCAAAAATGAAAGATAGCAGCCATATAAGAAAAAAAACTCTTAAAAAGTTGAAACGTCAAGTAAAAAATGTTTATGTTGATGGATCGGCAACTGGATAGATCATTATTAAAAAAAATAAAAATTGAATTAACTTTTCAAAGAAGATGGAATATAATCCACTTAAGCCCAAGTCTATATTTTTATGACCATAATATATGCGTCTTTATTACCGGTTCTAAAAATCAAAATTTGTATCTCCCATAGGCGGTTTCAATTCTAATTAATAATAATCTTTCCACTCTCTTCTAGAATGGATATAATTTCAACCTAGGCCATTCAATCCATAATAATTGCTCTTTATTATTAGGTAAATATACTATTGTTACTCAAAAAAAGAAAAAAGAAAAAAGTAAAGACACTCTATTGGTTTTTAATGTAAGGAAATGTTAACGAATGCCCTAAGGATATTAGTTTAGGAACTACTTTTAGAAACATTTTATAGGAAAATAATAAAGTAATTAATTTTTATGACAACTTTTTATATTTTTCATGAAAGTGGTGTAAAAACTTTTCTAATATAATTTATTAACAAACCCTAAAGGTGCTCGTTAATATAACCCTTTAATGTAAATAGGAATTCAAATACAAGTTCCTTATTTGATGATAAAAAAACTTGTCAATTAAGCTAATTGAAACCGCGTTATATAAGAATCTTTAGTGCATTCTTTTTCTTCATTGTCTTTGAATGCTTATCCACTTTCAAAGCATCAAAAGAAAAAAAAAAAAAAAAAAAAAAAAAGAATCGACAAGAAAGACTTCTTAGGAAGCAAACCTAATTGTCAATAAACCAATATTTGTTTCGTTGAATTTCTTTCATGCATTGTGTACAACAGAAGCTTTAATTTTGATGAGCTTCACAATAAAGGATGCTAAGGATACAAGTCATTGCATATTATTTAGATGATCTATTGATTTTTTTGTTCAATTACCAAAAACAAAAGATTTTCTTACCCCAAAAACAAAAGGGTACTCCATCCTCAAACTCATAGATGGCCATGCTAGAGCATGGAGACATCAACCTTATCTCCCTGGCTTGGTGGTTAAGTTGCTCCTCGTGAATATGCTCAAATAATAGCCTATTCCTTATTACTTTTGTTGTGGAAGTCATTTAGTTCAATGGAAAGTTTTTCTTTTTTATTTAAATTTTGTATTGTTAAATAAGGAATCTAGGAACAAATTCTAATTATACTATAAAGAATTTTTTTATTGACTTAACTATTTTTTTTTTTTTTTGAGAAACAATTGATGACTTGACTTAATGGTAAAGAAGACGTCATAAGTTCAAATATGATATTTTATTGTACTATATATATATATATATATATATATATATATATATCATTGTCAATTCAATTTTTGGACTCCTCTAAGCTTTAGAACTGAGTCAAATCTTAGAAATCAACTGCAATTAGACTATTGATGCTTCACTATTTACTTATGGTAGTTTTAGTTCTTAGCATTAACTAATAGTGCATGACTAATGCCTGGTAATAGTATGATATTTGATAAGATGGTTTTATGAGATCTTCCTCTCGCAACATGTGAAATCCACATATATATATATATATATATATATATATATATATATATATATATATATATATTGTAAGAGAGATGCCTCTTGAAACCATTGAATAAGAAAAGCTTTTGGAAGGGGTCGGGTGATGGGGGTGGAATTGAATTTTCTTTATTTTCTGTCGTTGGAAATTCAAATGACGGACCCATTATACTTGATAATTAGAATATTTTTGCATTGTGTCCACTATTCACTAAGATTCTTTGTTTCAAGATAGTGGAGTATGAAAATTAAGTTAGGCATGGTGCAAAAGCAAGTGTGTTTTGTCTAAATCAGCATGTCGTGAGCACAAGTCCAAAAATTAAGTGGGGGAGTGTAAGATTGTCTACCAACACTCTTCAAAATCTTGAAAAAAATGTAAAGTTTATGCCTTTTTTAATGGAATACATTGGAAAAAATTTTAATGTAAAAGGAATCTCCATTGATTTTTATTTTCTTTTTACTTTATTGAACAATCTCAATTGAATTATTATAGTAGTTTTCCTGATGTATTTATTTAAAAGTAATCAATGGAGCTGTCACTCTTTAATAATTTTTCCAAATACACAAACAAATCATTCCAAAACTCTAAAATATATTTCAGCTCAAGTTCTCTTTGTTTAGAAAATCGAACAATACCACTAAAGTACAAAACTTTTATAATTACTACAAATGTAGTAAACAGAATAATATATTACTTGGGAAAAAAAAAAAAAAAAATCAACAACAAAGCCATACCATAGTCCTAAAACTTTAGGGTAGGTAAAAAGCATAATTACATGATAGCATCAGTTATATGTGGAGAATTACTTACGTTCTCTCATATTCTGATGTGACAAAAAACATTAATTATTTCGTCTGTTATATTAATTAGCACCTCGTAGATTCACCATATATATAGTCGAGAGTAGCAATGATACCAAAAACAAAAGCTTGATCAATGCCTGGTTTCACCACCACATGGTAGAGATCCTTGCTTGCCATCCATTCCTTCACCTCCTTCTTCACTCCAACCTGCACTTCATAAACAACAAATCCTTATGAGAAAACCTAAGATAATATTGATATTAATTTAAGCATCGCAGTGTACAAGTTTATAGCCAGAATAGTATCAATTCAATTACCTGCGCCACAATGTTGCCTTTGGTGTCGATGATGCTACAATCTCTATCTGGGAAATAGCCTTTGATCGTAAAGTCCCAATCTTTGTTGCTTACCCTGGGTTCCGTGGAGATTTTCATTGCATTGTTCCTTACCAAACAGGAGTTGGGTTCTTTTAAGCTGAAAACCAACTTTTGAGACCCTTCATAATCAAAAGTGTAGCCTTTCCATTTCTTGTACATGCTTAGAGCCTCAACCATTCCACCCTTCTATTTTTTTTTTTTTTTTTTTAATTAAAGAAAAGAATAAAGAAAAAAGAAAAAAGAAAAAAAGGGAAAGATGCCAAAAGTCAAACGACAAGAATAAATTCATTTTTTGATTATGCATGTACGTGTATTTATTTAAATAAACGTGTATGTATTTCTTAATATATTGTGTATATACATTAATGCTTGCTCTAGAAGTCATCAGAAAAGGAAGACTTGTAACATGATTATTTTTTCAAAAATTTTACTTTTAAGAAACCAAAACAGATTTTTAAAAAACCCCAAAATTTTTAAGGAAATGCTACAATAAGCAGGCTTATATTTCTAAGTCCATGTTTGGATTGACAATCCCACTAGCATTTCTTGCTTTAGTGAATCATGATCTCTTATTGGAGACTAATGTTTCTAGACAATGGTTTTCCCCAATTCTCTCTTCTAATCCATAGTTTTGAGAGAATAAGATCTTCTCCATTTCATTTCAAACATATTAATTTCATAACTCAAATCAAATATTACAGGTTTAAAATTGTATCATACTGTGTTATTTAAAATTTTAAATATAACATTTTTTATTTTACTTGAAATTGATAGACCAACGGTATTTGCTAGCTTAGCTATCTATAAATTTGAATAAATTTAAAAAATGATCAGAATTAAAGCACCACCATCACTTTGAGTCCTTCAGGCCATCCAAATTACCATGTCAAATATCAAGGACGTTTAAATTAATGCATGCATATAAAACTTGTTTGTGGTGATGCATGCATGTATATGTGTGTTTAGGTACCTTTCGGCGGATCAGCAGCAAAGCATCTCCATTACCATCTCCATCTCTCAGAATCAGCTCATCTTTTGTGCCAAGAATACCACACCCATCAACCCTGAAAATCACCTTCTGATTACAATCTGTCACCACAAAACCTCCTCCACTTGTCACATGTGGCCTCCTCCTAACTACAAGGACAACCTGTGAAGAGGAACAGTAAGTCTTGTTTACGATTGGAATCGTATTAGCCCTTGTACCCATCTTTCTCTATACTTCTTTCAAGCTTCGTATTGCTCTCATATATGCAACAATTAATACTCTTATATATAATGTTGGGACTTGGGAGGAGAAGAAAGAAGCTTGCTTTGTTTCTTTTTTAAATTCAAATTAGGTTCGGCAAGATTTGACAATGCGATTCATTGGAGTCTAGAAAGTGAAGAGAATATGTGGAATACATAAACATTGCTTGTTGAAGAGGAGAACTGATACCTCACAAGCGAACTAGATGGGAAAGTCCCCGCAGTTGTTTTTATTAGTTTCCTGTTAAGGGTGCATAGGGATAAATATTAAAGTTTGATATATTATAAT